>NC_035439.2:0-206982 GCF_002127325.2 Helianthus annuus
GGTCTGTTATAAGGGAAGTGTCGTGTACCCGGGTATTGGGCAAAACTATACAAAGTTGGAACGAGCAAAGGGTAGGTTTAGGATTTCTCTAAGATGCGGTATTTACGTAGGGGTCTTTGGAATGGTCCACGGACGCATTCTAGACCCAAGTAATGAGCCGATTCACAAACCCGTGTTATAGGTCTGTTATAAGGGAAGTGTCGTGTACCCGGGTATTGAAAAACTATAAAAATTTTTGGAACGAGTCAAAGCGTAGGACTTGGAATTCTACTTCATCCGGTTCTTGCGTAGGGTCTTGGAAGGGTCCACGGATACCAACTAGACCTAAGTATTGAGCCGATCCATGAACCTGTGTAATAGGTCTGTTATAAGGGAAGTGTCGTGTACCCGGGTATTGGGCAAAACTATAAAAATTTTGAACGAGTCAAAGGGTAGTTCTAGGGATTTCTCTGAGATCCGGTATTTGCGTAGGGTCTTGGAAGGGTCCACGAACGCCTTCTAGACCCAAGTAATGAGCCGATTCACAAACCCGTGTTATAGGTCTGTTATAAGGGAAGTGTTGTATACCCGGGTATTGGCAAAACTATAAAAATTTTGGAACGAGTTAAAGGGTAGTTTTAGGGATTTCTCTGAGATGCGGTATTTGCGTAGGGTCTTGAAATGGTCCACGAACGTCTTCTAGACCCATGTAATGAGCCGATTCACAAACCCATGTTATAGGTCTGTTATAAGGGAGGTGTCGTGTACCCGGGTATTGGCAAAACTATAAAATTTTGGAACGAGTCAAAGGGTAGGTCTTGGGAATACTACTTCATCCGGTTCTTGCGTAGGGTCTTGGAAGGGTCCACGGATGCCTCCTAGACCTAAGTAATGAGCCAATCCATGAACCCGTGTTATAGGTCTGTTATAAGAGAAGTGTCGTGTACCCGGGTATTAGGCAAAACTATAAAAATTTTGGAACGAGTTAAAGGGTAGGTCTTGGGAATTCTACTTCATCCGGTTCTTGCGTAGGGTCTTGGAAGGGTCCACGTATGCCTCCTAGACCTAAGTAATGAGCCGATCTATGAACCCGTGTTATAGGTCTGTTATAAGGGAAGTGTCGTGTACCCGGGTATTGGGCAAAACTATAAAAATTTTCGAACGAGTCAAAGGGTAGTTCTAGGAATTTCTCTGAGATCCGGTATTTGCGTAGGGTCTTCGAATGGTCCACGGACGCCTTCTAGACCGAAGTAATGAGCAGATTCACAAACCCGTGTTATAGGTCTGTTACAAGGGAAGTGTCGTTTACCCGGATATTGGACAAAACTATAAAAAGATTGGAACGAGTCAAAGGGTAGGTTTAAGGAATTCTCCTAGATCTGGTATTTGCATAGGGTCTTGGAAGGGTCCACGGGCGCCTCCTAGACCTAAGTAATGAGCCGATGCACAATCCCGAGTTACAGGTGTTTTATAAGGCAAGTGTCGTGTACCCGGGTATTGGGCAAAACTATACAAAGTTTGGAACGAGCAAAGGGTAGGTTTAGGGATTTCTCTAAGATGCAGTATTTACGTAGGGTCTTGGAATGGTCCACGGACGCATTCTAGACCCAAGTAATGAGCCGATTCACAAACCCGTGTTATAGGTCTGTTATAAGGGAAGTGTCGTGTACCCGGGTATTGGAAAAACTATAAAAATTTTGGAACGAGTCAAAGCTTAGGACTTGGGAATTCTACTTCATCCGGTTCTTGCGTAGGGTCTTGGAAGGGTCCACAGATACCAACTAGACCTAAGTATTGAGCCGATCCATGAACCTGTGTAATAGGTCTGTTATAAGGGAAGTGTCGTGTACCCGGGTATTGGGCAAAACTATAAAAATTTTGAACGAGTCAAAGGGTAGTTCTAGGGATTTCTCTGAGATCCGGTATTTGCGTAGGGTCTTCGAATGGTCCACGGACGCCTTCTAGACCGAAGTAATGAGCAGATTCACAAACCCGTGTTATAGGTCTGTTACAAGGGAAGTGTCGTTTACCCGGATATTGGACAAAACTATAAAAAGATTGGAACGAGTCAAAGGGTAGGTTTAAGGAATTCTCCTAGATCTGGTATTTGCATAGGGTCTTGGAAGGGTCCACGGACGCCTCCTAGACCTAAGTAATGAGCCGATTCACAATCCCGAGTTACAGGTGTTTTATAAGGCAAGTGTCGTGTACCCGGGTATTGGGCAAAACTATACAAAGTTTGGAACGAGCAAAGGGTAGGTTTAGGGATTTCTCTAAGATGCGGTATTTACGTAGGGTCTTGGAATGGTCCACGGACGCATTCTAGACCCAAGTAATGAGCCGATTCACAAACCCGTGTTATAGGTCTGTTATAAGGGAAGTGTCGTGTACCCGGGTATTGGAAAAACTATAAAAATTTTGGAACGAGTCAAAGCGTAGGACTTGGGAATTCTACTTCATCCGGTTCTTGCGTAGGGTCTTGGAAGGGTCCACGGATACCAACTAGACCTAAGTAATGAGCCGATCCATGAACCTGTGTAATAGGTCTGTTATAAGGGAAGTGTCGTGTACCCGGTTATTGGGCAAAACTATAAAAATTTTTGAACGAGTCAAAGGGTAGTTCTAGGGATTTCTCTGAGATCTGGTATTTGCGTAGGGTCTTGGAAGGGTCCACGAACGCCTTCTAGACCCAAGTAATGAGCCGATTCACAAACCCGTGTTATAGGTCTGTTATAAGGGAAGTGTTGTATACCCGGGTATTGGCAAAACTATAAAAATTTTGGAACGAGTTAAAGGGTAGTTTTAGGGATTTCTCTGAGATGCGGTATTTGCGTAGGGTCTTGAAATGGTCCACGGACGCCTTCTAGACCCAAGTAATGAGCCGATTCACAAACCCATGTTATAAGTCTGTTATAAGGGAAGTGTCGTGTACCCGGGTATTGGCAAAACTATAAAATTTTGGAACGAGTCAAAGGGTAGGTCTTGGGAATACTACTTCATCCGGTTCTTGCGTAGGGTCTTGGAAGGGTCCACGGATGCATCCTAGACCTAAGTAATGAGCCGATCCATGAACCCGTGTTATAGGTCTGTTATAAGGGAAGTGTCGTGTACCCGGGTATTGGGCAAAACTATAAAAATTTTGGAACGAGTCAAAGGGTAGTTCTAGGGATTTCTCTGAGATCCGGTATTTGCGTAGGGTCTTGGAAGGGTCCACGAACGCCTTCTAGACCCAAGTAATGAGCCGATTCACAAACCCGTGTTATAGGTCTGTTATAAGGGAAGTGTTGTATACCCGGGTATTAGCAAAACTATAAAAATTTTGGAACGAGTTAAAGGGTAGTTCTAGGGATTTCTCTGAGATGCGGTATTTGCGTAGGGTCTTGAAATGGTCCACGGACGCCTTCTAGACCCAAGTAATGAGCTGATTCACAAACCCATGTTATAGGTCTGTTATAAGGGAAGTGTCGTGTACCCGGGTATTGGCAAAACTATAAAAATTTTGGAACGAGTCAAAGGGTAGGTCTTGGGAATACTACTTCATCCGGCTCTTGCGTAGGGTCTTGGAAGGGTCCACGGATGCATCCTAGAACTAAGTAATGAGCCGATCCATGAACCCGTGTTATAGGTCTGTTATAAGGAAAGTGTCGTGTACCCGGGTATTGGGCAAAACTATAAAAATTTTGGACCGAGTCAAAGGGTAGTTCTAAGGATTTCTCTGAGATCCGGTATTTGCGTAGGATCTTGGAATGGTCCACGGACGCCCTCTAAACCCAAGTAATGAGCCGATTCACAAACCAGTTTTATAGGTTTGTTATAAGGGAAGTGTCGTGTACCCGGTATTGGCAAAACTATAAAAATTTTGTAACGAGTCAAAGGGTAGGTCTTGGGAATTATACTTCATCCAGTTCTTGTGTAGGGTCTTGGAAGGGTCCACGGATGCCTCCTAGACCTAAGTAATGAGCCAATCCATGAACCCGTGTTATAGGTCTGTTATTAGGGAAGTGTCGTGTACCCGGGTATTAGGCAAAACTATAAAAATTTTGGAACGAGTTAAAGGGTAGGTCTTGGGAATTCTACTTCATCCGGTTCTTGCGTAGGGTCTTGGAAGGGTCCACGTATGCCTCCTAGACCTAAGTAATGAGCCGATCCATGAACCCGTGTTATAGGTCTGTTATAAGGGAAGTGTCGTGTACCCGAGTATTGGGCAAAACTATAAAAATTTTCGAACGAGTCAAAGGGTAGTTCTAGGAATTTCTCTGAGATCCGGTATTTGCGTAGGGTCTTCGAATGGTCCACGGACGCCTTCTAGACCCAAGTAATGAGCAGATTCACAAACCCGTGTTATAGTTCTGTTATAAGGGAAGTGTCGTGTACCCGTGTATTGGCAAAACTATAAAAATTTTGGAACGAGTTAAAGGGTAGGTCTTGGGAATTCTACTTCATCCGGTTCTTGCGTAGGGTCTTGGAAGGGTCCACGTATGCCTCCTAGACCTAAGTTATGAGCCGATCCATGAACCCGTGTTATAGGTCTGTTATAAGGGAAGTGTCGTGTACCCGAGTATTGGGCAAAACTATAAAAATTTTGGAACGAGTCAAAGGGTAGTTCTTGGGATTTCTCTGAGATCCGGTATTTGCGTAGGATCTTGGAATGGTCCACGGACGCCCTCTAAACCCAAGTAATGAGCCGATTCACAAACCAGTGTTATAGGTTTGTTATAAGGGAAGTGTCGTGTACCCGGGTATTGGCAAAACTATAAAAATTTTGTAACGAGTCAAAGGGTAGTTCTTGGAAATTATACTTCATCCAGTTCTTGCGTAGGGTCTTGGAAGGGTCCACGGATGCCTCCTAGACCTAAGTAATGAGCCGATCCATGAACCCGTGTTATAGTTCTGTTATAAGGGAAGTGTCGTGTACCCGGGTATTGGGCAAAACTATAAAAATTTTCGAACGAGTCAAAGGGTAGTTCTAGGGATTTCTCTGAGATCCGGTATTTGCGTAGGGTCTTGGAAGGGTCCACAAACGCCTTCTAGACCCAAGTAATGAGCCGATTCACAAACTCGTGTTATAGGTCTGTTATAAGGGAAGTGTTGTATACCCGGGTATTAGCAAAACTATAAAAATTTTGGAACGAGTTAAAGGGTAGTTCTAGGGATTTCTCTGAGATGCGGTATTTGCGTAGGGTCTTGAAATGGTCCACGGACGCCTTCTAGACCCAAGTAATGAGCCGATTCACAAACCCATGTTATAGGTCTGTTATAAGGGAAGTGTCGTGTACCCGGGTATTGGCAAAACTATAAAATTTTGGAACGAGTTAAAGGGTAGGTCTTGGGAATACTACTTCATCCGGTTCTTGCGTAGGGTCTTGGAAGGGTCCACGGATGCATCCTAGACCTAAGAAAGAGCCGGAAAAAAGCTGCTAAGTTCCAGGTTAAGGGATTCGGAGGTATCAAAAAATCGAAGAGGGAGGTCCGATATAGCCCCCTGCTAGCTGATGCACACCACAAAACAAGCAAGGTTGCAGCGATTCCCTCTGGCAGGTATAATCCCCTTCTTTCGGATTTACCTGTTAAAGAATTTATTGAACAAACGACAAATATTAGCAACAAGGTTAAACCGGTCTCGGATTTGATGCTTGAGGATGATGTTGTCGATGTTAGTAAAGAACAAGAGATGGCAGAGGAGAACACTGAATGGGAAAAGAACTCAGACTCATCCCTGGGTGAAGCCTACTCTACCCCTGTCCACGTGCTGGGTAAAACTAGTTCTGTTGATGTAGATATGAGGGATGGTATTAATCTGAATGCGGAGCGTACCACGAGTTTTGTTGCAGCCCCTGTAACTAAGGAATCAGTTTGGGATAGAAAAGTTAGGGGAGGGCTCTCGTATGGTCAAATGATTGCTAAAAACAGGGAGATAGAATCGGTCAGAATGGAGTACTTTCCGCCTACAATCACACCTGAAGGCAAAACCAGAATTATCATTACCCAAGATGACCTCAAAGATTCAGCACAGGTATACCCTCTACACCTTTATGGCTACTTTTTAGGAACATCTATGGATTATAGGGTTGTTAGTAGATGTTTACACCGTCTTTGGAGGTCGTATGATTTGGCAGAAATTTCTAAAAGTCCAGCGGGTATCTTTTACTTCAAATTTAAAAGTGAAAAGGGTTTTAATGAGGTGCTTGAAAATGGGCCGTGGATGGTAAATAACATACCTGTGTTTCTGGATAAGTGGGTCCCCGGGCAAAGTTTAGAAAAGATTGAGCCATCTGTAGTTCCGTTGTGGGTCACCGTTCATAACATTCCTTTGGACCTTTGGACTTGTACGGGCATTAACAAGTTAATGAGTGGTATGGGAGAACCCAAGCTAATGGATAAGCTTACTCTTGAGCGATGTGCTAACCAATCGGGTAAACTCGGGTTTGCTCGGGTTTTGGTAGATGTGAAAGCGTCATGCAACCTCCCTAGTGAGGTTGAAGTGGTGTACCCAAACAGAGTTACTACGCTGAATGTTTCATACCAATGGAAACCTCCGATTTGCTCTCATTGTGTGGTCTTCGGCCATAGCTATGCTCAAGGTAAAAATAGGCCTCAAACAAGTACTGGTGAGGGTAGTAAAAAAGATACCATTGGGGATTTAAGTGATGGGCTTACTAGGACTACTAAGAATCAGAGTGCAGCCCACGCAGCTAAGGGTAAGGGTGTCATGGAGAAGGACGAGGATGGTTATGAGACTGTGAGAAGTAAGAACAAGAGGCAGCAAAATACGGACCAAGGGAAGCCTAGCAATAGAGGTTCAAGTCCGTTAAAAAAGAATCAGCAGGGAGGCCAACAGAGTATGTGTAACAGTGGAGGTATTAAGGAGAATAACATAAGTAATGGTGCATCTTGCTCTAAGGCTAAAACGACAGGATTAAAAAGCCAGCAACAAGCTGCCAATGGTCCGAAAAAGGCTGCTAATCAGGCTCCTAAAGGTGCCCAGAAAGCCACTGGTTTCAACTACACGCGTGCAGTCCAAGGCAGCCTTCCTAAGGAGGCTTCGAGTGCGGAAAATATTGCCAAAAATGCCCCTGGTACTAGCGATACTCCTGTGATAAGCACCTACAACATATTCTCTGTGCTGGATGTCCAGGAAAGTGTCAAAAAAGGCACATTGATTGTGGATAATTCTGACTTGTACCCACCGGATAATATCGTTACCGAGAAATGCACCACTAATAAGCAAAATGTGATTGACCCGGGCCGTGTTCTACCTACATGGAGCCAATTTAGTCCATCGGATTCCCTAAACAGGATCCTTGATAAAGACTATGGCATCACGGATGAGCAGAAAAAAAGAATTCTCGATGCCCTTCGTAGTAAAGCGCAAGCGGTCAAAGTAGAGGATCAAGAAGAATGGGTAGACGGGGAATGGGAATACTTTCATGACAAATGCATGGAACTTGATCTGGATCCCGACTTTTGTGTTGAAGACGTTTACGAGGATGAGAGCGGCTTAGCTCAGTTCATCTCTCAACTTGCGAAGACGGGTAAGTTCTTTGATCCCGTTGTCGCAAAACCTCTAAAGCGCTAAGTTTTTTATGAGTCCTTCGTTTGTGTTTGAAGGGCTTTTTCTCTGGGTTTGGGTTTGGTGTTTCTTCGTGTTTCGGCTTGTTCCGGGCTGTACTAACAAGCTTATTTTGTTTGGCACTTTCTGTCTAATTTTGTTTGGTCGAAGGGTCTTAGTTCTGTGCAGCTATTTTGGGTGTCTAGGCTGGGATTTTGTTGTTTGGAGTCCTGTCTGCTGTGTTTTTTTGGAGTCCTGTCTGCTGTGTTTTTTGGTTGTTTGGAGGCTGGGATTTTGTTGTTTGGAGTCCTGTCTCGGTTCCGGGTCGTTAAATTTATGCTGGTTTGTTGTGAGTCTGATGTCCGGGTTTGCTGTCCAGTTTTGTGTGTATGTGTTTAGAGTCTGGGTGACTGGAACTGCAGCTTCCGATGTCACCCCCTTGGGCCAGCTCCTGTTTTTTCATTCAGGGTCTTTTGTCTCATTCTGGGTCCTTTCGGGTGGTCTGGGTTCTGTTGTTAAGTGTCCGAATTTCCTGGTTTGGGTTTGGAGTGGGCTGGGTCTCTTTGGGTGTGTGGATAAAAGCTTAAGGGGTGAGCAGCCCAACTGCTATGTTAAGTGCATCTACCTCTTTGCTGGCCCTAGTCTCTTACACCCCATTGTCCCTAGCCGTTATCCAGTTATGAAGGCCCAAATCAATTGGTGTTTAGATGTTACTTGGCCCAATTTAAAATCCCAGCTGTGGATCCTCATATTTTGCGCGATGTGGAGTGCTTCAGGCCCACAGAATCGCTGGGCTAGGGAGTATATTTTTGGCTGGAAGGCCCAACTCCTTGGGTTTATAATCTACCGTGTGGGCAGCCTGTTATCTTCGGACCTATCTGTGTGGCCCAAGTGCTGGCTGATCAGACTTTGCCCTGTGATTATTCCCATTTGGAAGGCCCAAATATGGGTTATAGAGTTCAAGGCTGTTGGTTGCACCAAAGCCCAAACAATTAATGAAAATGAAGATCTCCGGTTGGCTTGGGCTTGCGATCCAGTTGCCACCGATTGGAAGGCCCTCTTGAGGGGTGTGTATCTTTTTGCCTTGAAGGCCCAATTCATTTGGGTTTTTGAGTTTGTTTGTTTTCAGTTGGTTTTGTATGTTTGTAATGTTGTTTCGGGTGTTGTTAGAAAAGATATCATTCCTGCTAGGTTGGTCAAATTTAGTAGGCGTCATATGTTTTCTTTTTGGAACGACCTCCAAAGCATGTTTTGGTGAGTTGTTCATAGGGTGGCGGGGATATGCCCCTTTAAACATGTAACATTTTTAGTTTTTATAAAAGTTTGCCGGGCGAAAGCTCATTTACCCAAAAAAAAAAACCCTAAACCCTAAACCCTAAACCCCAAACCCTAAACACCAAACCCCAAACACCAAACCCCAAACCCCAAACCCCAAACCCCAAACCCCAACCCCAACCCCTAACCCCTAACCCCTACCCCTACCCCTAACCCCTAACCCCTAACCCCTAACCCCTAAACCCTAAACCCCAACCCCCAACCCCCAACCCCACCCCAACCCCCAACCCCCAACCCCCAACCCCAAACCCCAAACCCCAAACCCCAAACCCCAACTCCCAACCCCAAACCCTCAACCCTCAACCCTCAACCCTCAACCCTAAACCCTAAACCCTAAACCCCTAAACCCTAAACCCTAAACCACTAACCCCTAACCCCTAACCCCAACCCCAACCCCCAACCCCCAACCCCCAACCCCCAAACCCCAGACCCCAACCCCCAACCCCCCAAACCCCCAACCCCAAACCCCAAACCCCAAATCACAAACCCCAAACCACAAACCCCAAACCCCAAACCCCAAACCCCAAACCCCAAACCCCAAACCACAAACCCCAAACCCCAAACCCTAACCCCTAAACCCTAACCCCCTAAACCCTAACCCCTAACCCCTAAACCCTAAACCCTAACCCCTAACCCCTAACCCCTAACCCCTAAACCCTAAACCCTAAACCCTAACCCCTAACCCCTAGCCCCAAAAAACCAAACCCCTAACCCCAAACCCCAAACCCCTAACCCTAAACCCCAAACCCTAAACCCTAACCCCCTAAACCCTAACCCCTAAACCCTAAACCCTATACCCTAAACCCTAAACCCTAATCCCTAAACCCTAAACCCTAAACCCTAACCCCTAAACCCTAACCCCTAACCCCTAAACCCTAAACCCTAACCCCTAAACCCTAAACCCTAAACCCTAAACCCCAACCCCCAACCCCCAAACCCCAAACCCCAAACCCCAAACCCCAAACCCCAAACCCCAAACCCCAAACCCTAACCCTAAACCCTAACCCCTAACCCCTAACCCCTAACCCCAAAAAACCAAACCCCTAACCCCAAACCCCAAACCCCAAACCCCTAACCCCTAACCCCAAACCCTAAACCCTAAACCCTAACCCCTAACCTCAATCCCCAAACCCCAAACCCCAAACCCTAAACCCTAAACCCTAAGTTTGTCTCATTTGTTAATTTTCCTAAACACAGACTTAAGGTGTGAGAGAAAATGCTCCCTTCTCTCTCACATTCTTTCTAGCCGTCATCCACCATTCCACCACCTTCTTCCGCCGTCTGCCACCACTCTAACACCGGCCATCTTCATCATTTTGATCATTTATCTTCAGCTACGGGTGTGTTTTAGGAAAATCATAAGTTTTTCATGCTGTTATGGGAAAGAAGAAAAAGGATCCGCCACCTAAAGTTCATAACACCAGATCTGTGAAGAAGGAGGATGATGCCGTGATTAAGGAGCAGATGGCTTCTTGGTGGGATAAGTTGATAAGTGGAGAGATTGATAAGAAAAATGAGAAGCAAGATGTCAAAGCAGGAAATGGATCTGATGAAACGGTGAGGGTTCAAGTGGTTTGTGAGCTGAACAGATCTACGTCCACTATTCCTACAGTTTCAACGGTGAAAAGTTCGCCTGTCCAATCGGAAAGTGTATTAAATTCGGCTTTTGAATCATCTGGGTCTTCTTATTCGGTTGGAGGAGAAAGCTCAGTGAACTCTTCTCCTTCGGTTCGGAAGATTCAAGATGGAAAAAGTATAGAAAGCTCTAAAAATGTTTCAGTTTATGATATTCTGGAATATGAAAAGAGAAATATTCCGATCCCGGTGAATCGAGATTTGTCGGATCTTTTGACGCCGGTGAAGGAGCCATTGACAGGAAAAAGCGAGTATGAAGTTTGGATGATGAGACGTGATAGTTCTGTGGAGGCTGCTAAAAATTCTGGATTGGAAAATGATATAGTAGCTTCGCCGGTGGAAATAACGACGTCGGAATTTTTGGTGAATGATGGGATTCGTGATGATGACGACAGGGAATGTTCGGTGACGGGTGCAGAGAATGTCAAGTTAGAGGTTCCAAAAAACCCTAAGGATTCTGAGCCGTTGGATGAGAATAATCAGCAATCATCTGTTGGTGTGGGGCCTGAAGTGGAGCCGGAAGCTGCTGCTACTGGAATGAGAAGTGTAAGCCCAATTAATGTGAGCCCAGATATGAATAATTCAATTAATAAGAGTCCGACTGTTGAAAGCCCAAAAAAGAGAACAGCCTTGCCTTCGGCAGCTGTTCCTGGACTAGATGTATGCGGGCTTCAAGGAGTTGGGCCTTTTAGTAATGATGAGTCCCTGAAGATCTGTGAACCGGCTGACAAAGCCCAGGTTCAAAAAAAGGTCACGTTTAGTGATATGGTCATGAAAGGGGTCTCAAATTTATCCCCTCATGTGGTAAAGTTTGGGAATTTTGAAACGTGTATAAGTTTTAGTGAAGACATGCCAGATTCAGACCCGCTTAGAGGAACTAAATATTGGAATAGAGAATTATTTCAGCGATTGTTAAATGGTGAAGGTGTAGTGGATGGAGAGACGAGACTGGCTTATGATGCCCCAAAACGTAATAAAGAGGGAGTCTTTGAAGTGAATATTGAAGGTAATTTTATGACTAAATCATATGCTTCAAATGTCTTCCAGCTTTATGGTTATTTTATAGGAGCTAATATGCCATTTTGGGTTGTGAAGGAAAATGTGATAAAAATGTGGCATAAGTATGGACTCAAATCGATTAATGTGAATAGGGGTGGTTATTTATTCTTTAAATTTGATCATGAGGAAGGTATGTTACATGTGTTGGAGAGGAACCCTTGTCTTATTGATAATATGCCTCTTGTTCTTCAAATGTGGGATCCAAATGTTGTTTTAAGTAAGCCTAATCCAACTTCGGTCCCGGTTTGGGTTGCTATTAAGGATTTGCCATTAAGTTTGTGGAATGGGGGAAATATTGGACAAGTCGTTAGTTGTTTCGGGAAACCGATTATGCTTGATCAATCAACATTCAAGAGATGTGAATTAAAAGAAGGGCCATTAAATTTTGCAAGGGTGTTGGTTGATGCGAGTGCTTCTAATGGGTTGCCGGACAAAGTGAAAATCAACCTACCTAAATGTGATGGGATCCCGGGTAAGTCTTACTTTTTGGATTTATCATATAAGTGGAAACCGCCATGTTGTAGTGTTTGTAAGGTTTTCGGTCATGTGGATGAAAAATGTAGTGCTAAAAAAGTAATGGGTCAACATCATATTTGAAAAAAGATGCAATGGTTGTTAATGAGAATTTGGATCAAAATGATGGGTTTGAGGAGATTATTAGAAAATCTAAGGCCCAAAGCAAAGGTAAGAAGCCGATGTGGCAGCCCAAGAAGGTAAAGTCTGGGCCGGCTAACTCAGGCATTGGATTGGGCTTAAATGGGGTAATCGGTCAAAAGAAGCCCAGCGATAAGGCTGCTGGGCTTCATAACAGATCTGAGCCTAGTCCGTCTTTTGTTGGGCTTAATGAATTTCCACCTTTAAATGCTTCTGGGCCTCGAAAAGATGAAAATCCAGCTGTAATGCGGGCTGGCCCAGGTCAGCAGCCGGTGCTTTCTGCTGGGCTTTGTAACAGTAATAATGCTGATTCTAAGGCCTAGTTTGGGGCTGTTGCGAATGTGGGCTGTCAAGGTGGTGCGGCTGGCCCATCACAAAGAGCTGGCCCATCAAGTAAGCCTATCTTAGAGCCGGTTTTGCAGCCGATTGTGGACTCGATAATTAAGGCCCAAAAAACATATGGTAGTGGCTTTTATGATGTTTCAAAAAATGATTTTGGGTCAAAATTTGGCCCATCATGTAAAACTACTAATAGTTTTGCTACGCTACGGGATGAAGAAGAATGTTTTGACACGGATCTTGGGTTGTGGGAGCATGAAATTGAGTTGGTTAAAAAGTTTGTGGAAAACAATACCCGCCCGAAGATTGAAGAATATGGTTCATGGTCCGAGTGTATGAGAAAATATTATGATGGGTTGACTAAAATGAATGAAGATGATGAGGTGGCGTCCGAGACGGATGAAATGGCACACTTTATGAAGTCGGGCGTCAAGTCTTAGTTATCTTTTTTTTTTGTTTTAATCATGTATGTTTCGTTTTTTTGTGTGGTTTGTTGCTTTGGCGTGTCGCCTTAGCTTAACAAATTCACTTGTTTGTAAGTTTGGTTTGATCATTAATAAAAGTTTACCGGGGACTTCCCCTTTCCCAAAAAAAAAAAAACCCTAAACCCTAAACCATAATCCCTAAACCCTAAAAACCCTAAAAACCCTAAAAAACCCTAAAAAACCCTAAAAACCCTAAAAACCCTAAAAACCCTAAAAACCCTAAAAACCCCAAACCCCAAACCCAAAACCCGAAACCCGAAACCCGAAACCCCTAACCCCTAACCCTAACCCCTAACCCTAAAGCCTAAACCCTAAACCCTAAACCCTAAACCATAAACCATAAACCATAAACCATAAACCCTAAACCCTTACGTCTCCTTTCCCTAAAAAAAGATCGACCGTTTTTTACTTATTACAGAAGAGAGAGAGCACCTTACAGAAGAGAGATAGCACATCGACCGTTTTTTTACTTATTACAGAAGAGAGAGACCACCTTACAGAAGAGAGATAGCACATCGATCAGTTTTTACTTCAGTTGATTACACGGTGAATTTGTTCGATCACCATAATTATTGAACTATTTCACTCATTACGACACCTTGCGGTATCGGTATAAACTTGGTCTGTCTTGCCATGATGTGTGCGGGCCAGTTTTAATTTCCTAAACAAGCCCATAAATTCAGCTATTAATATGATTGCTGGGTCGTATTTTTATGCTGGTTTTATGAAGCCCAGAAGGTGGGGATTCTGTCTGGCGGCTCAGTTATCCATCTTCGCTAGCAGGCTATCTTCAGGCCCGGTTTGGGCCCTTATGATTCAAGCTCAGCCCAGTTTCCTTGGCCATTGTATTTGCGACCCGGGTTTGTCGTGTGGGTACCAGATTTGGGCTTGCGATCTGGCCCAATCGTTGTATTGCTTTGGGCTCAGGCCCCTTTGCTGCTGCCGAGTGCCCTTCAAGGCCCAGTGGTGGGTTTTTCGTCAAGTAACCTTAACTCGTGCTCCGGAGCTATGGCTAAATCACAAGGATAATGTTAGTGTGATGTTAATTTGTAATAGATTAGATGTCATTGTTAGAGGTTGGAGGTTCGTTTGTATTTTGTTAGGAAAAGATATATCGCCTACTAGTTTATTAAAAGTTAGTAGGTTTTATATGTTTTTCCTTTGTTGTTTTTTATGATCTCCAAAGCATGTTTTGGTGATTCGTAGATAGGTTAGCGGGGGTATGCCCCTTTAAACATGTATCATTTTTTATATTTATAAAAGTTTGCCGGGCGAAAGCTCATTTACCCAAAAAAAAAAACCCCAAACCCCAAACCCCAAACCCCAAACCCCAAACCCCAAACCCCTAACCCTAATCCCTAACCCCTAACCCTAAAGCCTAAACCCTAAAACCTAAACCCTAAACCCTAAACCATAAACCATAAACCCTAAACCCTAAACCCTAAACCCTTACGTCTCCTTTCCCTAAAAAAAGATCGACCGTTTTTTACTTATTACAGAAGAGAGAGAGCACCTTACAGAAGAGAGATAGCACATCGACCGTTTTTTACTTATTACAGAAGAGAGAGAGCACCTTACAGAAGAGAGATAGCACATCGATCAGTTTTTACTTCAGTTGATTACACGGTGAATTTGTTCGATCACCATAATTATTGAACTATTTCACTCATTACGACACCTTGCGGTATCGGTATAAACTTGTAGCTTGGGCTAATCATAAGCATACGAATCATTCAAAACTATGTACTTCTTTCGCTTGACTCATCCTGGAAAGTGGTCTTAATACAACTATGTATTAAGACATTGATACACTAAACTTTGTTGTATATCGGTGTATCCTTATAATCCAATAAATGTCAACCCATTGATTTTTCTCATCTCATAATTTAATAATTGACAAATCATTTTCGTACTTCTATTTTCATCTCAGCTTGTTGGTTCTGAGTCTTCCTCAGTTGATAATCAAAGTAAGTTTTTTTAACAGTGAATTCTATTGAATTCTATTTATTATACAACTCATATTCACAAAATTTAATATTTTGATTCAATATCATTTACCTTAATATTATTCTTTTGACCAAAAAGTGACATAACTCTAAAAGAAATATCGTAGCCCAAATCTCGATGACGAGATTTAAAACAAGGTGGGGAGGATGTAACATTCCCATTTTTACCATATAAGAATTTTAGGGTTGTTTAAATTTATTAGCCACTAGTAACTAATTTTATTTTTAATATAATTATTCGACCCAAATAGTGTTAAAAACTATTTAATATATAGTTGGTTGAAATATTCTACCAATTAATTGGCCTGTATATGGGTGACCTTTCTATTAAAATAAAAGTCTATAAAAACTTATATTATTAGACAGGTAGCTTACGAGTAAGTTGACTGTAAGAAATATGAAGTACCTAGACGGGCCTAGGAACCGTTTAATAATTAAATTTTAAAAATACCTTATATTTGAACCTACTATGTCTTTAATGAAACTTGGTTCAAAATGTAGATAAGATTATTCTCGTTCTAAAGACATATTTATTGTTTTGTAAAATGTCATACTTTAGAAGTTATACGCGCCAAATAAGTGAAGCTGTTGAACTAATTATAATAATAAAGTAATATTAAAATTTAGAAACTAGACATTGAAAATATAGTATACGTGTATCCTTTAAATCAAAATCAAACTTTCCATTTAATATTACATATATACGTGGCCAACATTCCATTGAAACCTTCATTTTGGGAAGGATACGTATACATGTGAATTAATGTTCTAAATGCTACGTGGAACTTATCACAGTAGGCATCGAATTGGTAGGGCAGCTATAAAAGGCATAGAGCTCTTCAGAAAACAGTTTGTATTTTTCCTTCTTTCATCTATCACAAATAAATTCTATATTTTCAGTTTTATTTCACCTATAATAATAATAAAGCCCTGCCCAGTTTTAAGTATTTTAACTCCCGATCACCGCTACCCTTTCCGATTGATCTGAGCCCCATAACGCATGTCAAGGCTCTGCCCGACTAAGTTCGTTTGGGTTCTGTCTCGAGACATAGGAACAAGGTTGAATTAGGGGTACTATACTTAACACGAGTGCATTATATACTTTTAACAGCTTAGAAGTTATACCCAAGATTTATACCAGGAGGCTTTCTAGTTGAACCATAAAGTTACAAAGTGGGCCCATTCTCTTTTCTCACCATTTTATTCCCTTTTTGTGATCTAATTATATTCAAAAATGTCCTAAAACGCTCCGTAAGTGAAAACCCGGACCCCTGAAACCCTACTATGCATGGAAAATCAAGAAATCAAGAATTCTGGTCTTCAGGCGGGCCGCGTAAGTATTAAGCATAGTCTACGCTGGCCGCGACAGCTTGTAGGTCTCTAGATATGCATGAAGACCACGTGTCGTCACACGTGTCACAACCACCAATGACTCAGCAACCCTTACCACCACCTTTATGGCCACGCGGGCCGCGTAAAGGTTAAAGGAGGGCTCACGCTTGCCGCGTGAGACCCAAATTTCTACTATAAATAGGACAGGCTACAAGCATTCCTCTGATGTCGAAACCAAAACTCAAAAAACGAAGTTTGGCTGCTCAAATTCGAAATTTACTTTTTATATATAGCGAGGCGCTGCTACGATACAGGGTATTAACTCGATCGCTGCTACGATTCAATATCCGATCGACTAAAACTATCCGAGGAATGTTTAAGTGTTGCTCAAACCCGGATTATACTTTGTCATTCATTGTGATTCCGACAGGATGTTTGAGTGTCGCCCGAACTCGGGCTATACTCTGTCATTCGTTGCGAATCCGCTGGATGTTTAAGTATCGCACTTTTTCATTTGTCGTGAGGATTTTAATCTTGTGATCTTATCGTAAAAGTTTTATCCAGTTATTTACCTACTTTCGTGTGCATTATTGTTTAAATTAGGTTATCAGGCTTATCAATAGGCTAAACTCTACCCCATACACTTACAATCAAAGTAGATGCTAATTCACAGAAGAATTTGAATCAGGAAGCTTGTTAAATCAATACTGCATGCTTATAATGTGAGTCATTCTCTTTTTATCAACTGTTTTACAATACTCCAAATTATTTTCAGAAGTTATAATTACAGGGATTAAGTCGTGGTTATCTTGAATCACTGGCTAGTGGGGTATTGTGCACATTACTAATTTCTCACGGTTAGGCTAATAAATCCTAACAGTGATAATCATCACTACTTGGGTGAAAGGACCCAATAGTGGTATGACCATCGTCATCAGGAGGTGACACAGCGCCAGATAAAAATAAGATAAAAGCCATCGTAATCGCTCTTATGCTGTAATTTATAACTAAGAGTGTGACATCTGTGCTTGTGTAATCATTTTGCAAACTCTGAACAATACAATATTAATAAAACAGTGTGTTTTGATCCCAATGTTTGTCATTTATGTTTGATTTTATGCACGTGTTGATTTTTGATCGATTTTGATCTCTAAATCGCTTTCTGGGGAGTTATACGCAAACTGATGCATAAACACGATCAGTTTAATGCAAAAAACACTCCGGGACATCATCATAAACTTAACATACCTTAAATAACCTTTACATAACTTAGAAATAAGTTTTAAAGGCTTTGGTATGGCAAAAATAAGTTTATTCGCTCTCAGGGACTATTTGCGTCAACTTGCAAAAGTCTGCCGTTTCGTATAGCAACGTACAGTCCAGAACTTGATCATAAGTTAAACATACCATATATAACCTAAACATGGCTTAGAAATAAGCTTTGATGGGTTCGGTGTACGAAAACATGCTTATATGATCTTTCAGGGACTAAAAGTGTCAAAAACGGCGTAAGTTTGCATTTTCGCGCATATCTTACGTTCTGACCACATCTGGACATCCAAAATTTTCGTCCACACTAAAATATTTTTATTTTAGTGATCGGCATGCAAAAATACCATCCATCGCTTAATTTGGTTCGTTTTCGCGTCCGTTTGAGTTTCGTCGTAATTTAGCGAACAACGCGACTGTAGGACCAAACGAGCCGACATCCGAGAGTGTTCCAAGCATATTTTGAGTCCTGTAAACTTTATTGACCTTGTAGAGCCTTGAAAATGACTTAACGGGGGTCAAAAAGGCCTGAAATGGACTCGAATGCATGCAGGGACCAAAGCTGTCAATTATGAAACTTGTGCTGAACTGGGGAGGTCAGGCGGGGCGCGTAAGCCCACCCCCATCTCTTACGCGGGGTGCCTGAACAGCCCAGTGACCAGAAAGTTTGTTTTTGGCTGCTGTTTCATAATTCAGGGGCTGTTTATGCAAATTCTTTGTGTGGTAACCAAGTTATCTCTTCCCCAAGGCTTTTAACCTGCTTGTAACAAGTGTAGGGTCAAGATTATTGCTTGATCACCACACAAAATGTTCCTATTGGCTCTTGATTCCTATAAATAGCCAAGCTCACTTCCTCATTCTTTGCTCATTCCTCTCGTTTCTCTTCTCTCATCTGCTTTGGAGCTCTCTCATCTGATTTGGGAGTTTGTCTTCTTTGTAGAAAAGATAGCAAGGACTTGGGTGAGCCTTCTTTCATTCCTTTTATTGCTTTTTCTTTATGTTAGTGCAGAAAGTCAAACAGTTTGGCCAACAGTTTGACTTTCGGTTTTGACCATCAATTGGTCAAGTCAAAGTTCAATTGAACTTTGACACGTGATTGTAATCACGATAGTTATAATCCTTCGTGATTATAGCCGCTGATTACCACGTAGGCTAGGTGTAGTGTCGAGTCAAAGTTTCGGTCAAAATGCGTTTTAGCACGCATTTTGCAACGGAACTACTTTAGGGTATCAAAACACTTTGTTTGATACCAAATCAGTAGGTTAAACATGTTTTGACATGTTTAACTCGACACTATTAGTTTAGTGCTTGTTTAGGGTCGTAAGTTAAGCGGTCTAAACAACCGCTTACACTTCCAAACCCGACCCGTTTGATCGATCTTTAGGATCCGACCAAGCTTAGTTAGTGATCATAGTTGCATAGGGAATAACCACTGAGGTTATACCTTATGATCACATAGGATTGGTTAGTCATATGCTTGTTAACTTGTATGCCCATAGGAAATGACCAAAATGCCCTTTTGAAGCATAAATCCGTATTTTGACTATGTGAACATATTTTTGACTAGTAATCTGATTTAGTAAAATGTTTAGGGATAATTGGGCATGTAAGACTTGACATAGCACATAGATAACCATCCGAACATAGTTTTATGCAAACGACGCCTTATAGTAGCTTATGTTACCATAATGTGTCGAAACGGGTCAAAAGCACTTAGGTAGACTTTCCAATCAGAATGTAGGGCCTGTTAAATCATACCATATGAGTTCAATTACTCATTTGATTTATAGAACCTCATTCTCTCCTATCTCCCGATTTAGGAGCCGATTTATTAACATAGTTACCTATACTAGGTGTCGGTTGATTCTGTGATACTTGGAGCTTAAATTGGTCTTATTCTCAAGACTAATTAGCAATCCCAAGTGAGTACATAGTT
This sequence comes from Helianthus annuus, assembly GCF_002127325.2. Lineage (NCBI taxonomy): Eukaryota > Viridiplantae > Streptophyta > Magnoliopsida > Asterales > Asteraceae > Helianthus > Helianthus annuus. The sequence continues at coordinate 19,579 of NC_035439.2, forward strand.
CCCCTCTTTTACCGTTTTCAAATACTTTGGGGTGATACACATGTACATACGTGTTACTTTCGTGCATTTCATGCTTTTATGACATAAACATGCTAGTTTCACCTAGTACACTTATAGCACATGTTTTCCATTGTGTTTTGCTATGTATGTCTGTTAGTGCATTATCTGTCTATCGCCTTCGTCAATCTAGTCCGTAGCAGAAACCGAAGAAAACGAGATTTATATTGTTATATTAGTGATACTTAGTCAAAAAGGCAAGGTGGCATAATTGTAATTAATGAGAAATCTCATTAAATGCCTTGGACTATAAATAGGGAGGTTATGTTTAGTTTAATAACTTTTGCTACATTTGTCACTTGGAGCTTTCTAGAGCTAGAGAGAGAAACTAGAGAGAGAAAGTGACATCGTGATTCAGGTTCTTGTATGATTTCAGATCTGATCAATAGAATCACAGTTTATATTACATCACGTGTGTTAGGTCGCGTTCGTGTTCAGATTCCGCACGTTATACGTACGTTTCGCAATCGTTTCGGAGTCAAAACCGGTCCTACAAGTGGTATCAGAGCTAGGAGCTCGATTGCACGATCAAACGCATTGATTCGTACCAGATTTCAGCATTATCAGATCCGATTTCATCTATTTCTTCATCTTCTACCCATTTTTCACGTTTTTTTACTGAATTTCATAAAATCGAACAGGCTTTTACGGTCCGATTCAGCTGAATTTTGGATATATTGTGCGAATATACCTGATCTATAACCCTACCAAGTTTCAGATCCAAATTCTTAGTCGTTTAGAAGTAATCGAGGTTTTTCTGTTCGTTATTTGCGTTAAATTTAGGTCCGCTCAAACGAACCTGGATGGTTCGCTCATAGGGATTCGGTTATTGTGGCTGTTGAGGTTCGCTCATAAGGTCTAAGTTTAGTGGTTCGCTTATTCGAAAAGTGTATGGTCCGCTTATTAGTTGATTAATAGGTTCGCTTATTAGTAACATTTCAAGTTCGCTCATTGGTCACAATATTAGGTCCGCTCATAGGTGTAAACTTAGGTTCGCTTATACGGTCAAATAGTTTCGCTTATTAGTCATCATCATCGTTGTGTTGAACAATTAAACAGTTGATGGCCCATGTGATGTAAAAGTGAGGCCCAATCAAAATCATTGCATGTGAATTGTTGGTTACTTTTAAAATCATGGTAAAAGAATAAAAGGCACAATCAGACAGATTCATTAAGTGTTTGTCGGACTTTAAAGATAATTTGTTTGACATTTGTGAAATGGGTCAGATCCACTAATTGAATTGGCTCAAGATATTGGTTAAAGAATCGGCCCAATGAAAGATTAACACTTAATAAAGTGTGCCGGCCACATTCAAAGGGAGGTCCAATTGAGGTAAGCATCAGCCATGTGAGACCATATTTGCCGGCCCAATCACATATTAAGATTGATCTGATCAAAAAAAAAAAAAAATTAGCGGCCCTATAAGTTTTTTTTTTTAAAATTGAATTGATTGTCTGCCCAAGCAATGTTGTCAGTTCACTACCATTAGAGGTCTAATCATACTAAAGCAACAACAATAACATTGTGAAGCCCATTTATTACAAGATTAGCGGCCCAATCACAGTCAACCGACCCACTTAAACATCGGTCCAATAAATCAATTTGGTAATCTGTGTTGTTTGACTCAAGACATTAATTGACATATAATTGTATACTTGAGTGCATATGATCTATGTGTAAGCGTCCCAATCATTAAATGTTTGCATGTGAAGTCAGTTTATGATATGAAAGCTTTGTGAGTAGTTGTTTGATATAAAATCGATCATAGTGAGACAAGTTAAAAACTGTTGATTTTAATCGATATGTCGGTCATACATATTGAGGTCCAATCAGAGTAATATCAAGGTTTGTCAGTTTGCACGTGATAGAGATTTGTATTGTGTGTCAAAGCCAAATAAATCGGTGTGTCAAAGGTTCAAGGCTCACGGTTTGATTATTCAAAAGTCCAGTTCGTTTGAACCTCGTCAGGTTATTGTAAAAGGTTGTGTGAATTTGATCCGGGTCATAGCACTTCGTACGGTTTGACAATTTGAATCTCAGTTCGCATCAAGTTCAGTCCGCACAGTCTGTCAACCTTCAGTGTGCACAGAATATTCACGAGTTCGAGTATTATTTTGATTCAATTATTTGATAGTGTTTGAACTGATAAGTGTTTGTTTGTTTTGTCTGATTCTTGTAATTGGAGATATTCAAGGTAATTAAAAAAAATATCATGGCTGAAATTAAAGAGAAAACTCGAGAAGAGATTTTGAGTGAGAAGACTTACAAAGAATGGAACGTGGTTCACAACAGAATGGATGACATGCAGGAAGAGTATGAAAGTGCTGTCAGCAACAGAAGATGGGATAAGAAGAGAGAATGTTACTACAACAGAGAAGGAGAACCGGTTGTTCCAAAGAAAGACATAATCTTTGATGATGTTCTTCTCGTTGTTCCGTTGAGAGCAGAATATTATCAAAATGTGATGAAAGATGATACATATGCTAAAAGGCTTGAAAAGGAGATCAGATATGCCATGCTATCATGTCTGAGAAAAAGGGATGAAGAGAGAATGAAGAAGAGTGCTGAAGAGATGGTGAACAATCTGAAGAAGGTTGCTGAAGAGGTTGAAACAGAAGTTGTTAAAGTTGAAGTTGTGCAAGAAGCTGTTACTGAAGAACAGCAGATTGAAAAAGAGGTGAAGAAAGAAGAAAAAGAAGAAAAGAATGAGAATTTGGATGCTGGTAATGTTGGTGATGAAGTCAGTGTTGAACAAAAGCTGAATGATGCTGAGATGAAGCAGACAGAGGCAGCTGAAAACACCGAAGTGCCAATCACTGAGGTACATTCTGATTCTGAAGTCTTAAAATCAATTGAACAGTGCAAGAAATGCATGGAACCGTGTAGAGCTTGTACTGAAAAAGATGAGTAATTTAGAACAAGAGAACTTGAATTCACAAAAAACGAAAACATTTTCAAAGAAAAATACAAAGAGATGTTAGAAAAAGAAAAGGTTTTTAACGAAAATGATGAAAAACTTTCAGGAAAATGTACAAAGTTAGAAAAAGAAAATGAAGTTTTGAAAGAAGATGTTTTGAAAATGAAAAATGAATGCAAACAAAAAGAAATTGCTTGTCAAGAAATGAAAAAGGAATATGACTCAATGAAATTATCATATCATGTTATGAAAGAATCATATGATAAAGTAAAAGACGAAATGAAATATGCTCAATCTAGAATGAATTATCTTCCTGAAACAACCAAAGAGCTTAAACGAATGTATGCTATAAAACAAGATGTTGTTAATTCCTATATTGAAGATGTTGCTAAGCTAAAGCGACAGATTGCTGATGTAGAACAGGATAACAACAAGTTAAAAAGTTACCATGTGTCGTCATATGTGCTTGAACGAATTTTCAATATAAAACCGGGAGATGGTGAGTCTGAGCAGAACAAGAAAGGCATTGGCTCAGAGTTTCATCAAGTTCCACCACCGGAAAAGTTTGCATTTTATGATGAGGAAAAGGTCGAAAAAGCTTTCAACATGGTAGACCAATTGCCAGACAACATTGACATAACCTATTCCAAATCTGATGATTCTCATGATTCAGAGGTGGTAGGTAAAGTCGTTGAAAGTGTGTTGAAAGAAGAGTCGGTTGATACAGGTAAATCTGAATCACATGATGAAGATGAAGGAAATCTTCATGATGCATATCTGAAAAACATAAAATCCGAGAAAAACTTGAATGATAATTCAAAGGGATTGGTTTATACCATGATTGGATCGGACAAATTATTCTTAGATGTTGTATTCCCGATTCAGGATGTGATTTCAGAAAAAGTTGACAAAGTTTTCAAAATGGTTGAGATTGAGAAGTCTGAGATTTCAAAGTTTGTCGGTAAGAGTCGTAAAGGTTCATATGACAAACCTGGTTTTAAGAAGAAAAACATGAAGGCTGGGTTGGGTTATAAGAAGAAACAACATCAGAACAAAAATGAGACGCCAAATTATCAGGCAAAAATGAATTTTGTTCAAGGAAACAGTTTAGCTGAAGAAAAAGAACTCAAAATGAGACAGTCTAATGCTGAGTTTGAGGCACAAAAGAGAAAGCAACAACCACAGGTCAAAGATGTGTCCATGAGAACATGTTTCAAATGTGATAAAAAAGGACATCTTGCACGCAAGTGTCCAAATCTAAAACATGTGGATGTTGATCAAAAGAAGATTGATGCTGAGAAACAAAAATCTGAGAATGTGAGAGAAAGGTCAACCAAATTTGATTCGAAACAAACTTGGAGGTATAACACAAACAAGTTCGCTTCAAATCAAAATTGGAAATCAAATCCTAACAGGTTCGATTCAAGACAGACCTGGAATTCTCACACACCCAAGTTCAGAACAACATAAATCTGGAAAACATCAGTTGATATGACAAAACCCCAAGAGTTTTGGAAACCAAAAAATGTTGTTCAAAATCAAAATGTTCAAAAAGATTCACATTTTTACAAACGTGGTAGTTGATTCGGTAAAAGATGAGAAAGTTGAAGTTAAAATTGAGAAAGTTTTTGTGAAAAATGACAATGAATTTCCAGCATTGAATGAAAATTATTGTGTTGAAATGCCTAAGGTCCAACAGACCTGGGCTAAATTGTTCAAGTAATTCAATTAGTTGAATGTGCAGGTGCTCAAGAATACTGAAGTTTGTGAGATTGAAAGTTGGAGCAGCCTTGCACATGAAGAGGAAGCAGAGGCTGCTGGACCTGTGTTGGTTGAAATAGGGAGTTTGTTTGTTTTTCTGTACATAAATAAACCATATTTCAAAACCCTAAAAATTTGAAAAATTTGAAAAACCAAAAATATGTTTGTTTTTAATTTTCGTCAAAAATAGAAAACCAAAAATATGTGTTGATTGAATACGCCGAAAGCCTCACGGCTGAACAAACATGATTACTTTCACCAGATTGAAAAACGGAATGTGTTGTAAATCATGGGGGTAATTACTGTTTCTTAGTATAATTCAGTGCACAGTTAGTAGAACATGGATGGCGAGACAAAGCTATCAGTATCGGTTTGTCAAATTTCATTTAATGGTTTTGCATTTTAGGGGGAGAAAAATTGTCAGAAAATACAAAAACATTAGAAAATTTGAAAAAGCCAAAAACATGATAAAATTAAAAAAAATTTGAGTTTTGCGTAAAAAGAGGAAATGATAGTACATCAGTAGACAGTTACAGTATGCTAAAGAATTGTAATGTTTAAATAGTGTTAAACAGTCTCACTGATGATATGCCGATAGGTTTTTATACACTTAGTAAACTTTTTCGGGATATAAACCGAAATTCAAACTTGCTTATTTCATGGGGAACGCTACTTGGATATATAGGTAACCCCTGAAATCTCGTTTGAAAGGTCTCGTATTCTGATATACTAGGTTTTTATAGTCAATGATGTCTGGGGTATTATTCCGGGACTTCTGCTGAATGGAAGTTCTGACCTAGTCCTTGGATAATACTTTCTGCTAATGCTTGAAACATAGCATAAACCCTCAGCATGCAGATGAAACAATAAAATTGATAGTCGCTGCTGTTGTAACTAAAAGACCCTCTAAAGGGGACATACCAAAAAGTCGAAACTGATATCTCTCTGCGCATACGGAAGTATCGACCTGAGATCCCCCAGTTCTCGCATTTCCTAATTTATGTACAGATATCATTGTAGTATTCTTACCTGTAAGACTGAATATTGAGATTCTGGATACGGGAGTATATTCAAGAGGTGGGACACATGAATGAGTTTAAGTTCTTAAAACATATAATTCGTATCCTGAATCAGTTGAAATTTGTATGAAAATTTAAGTGGATCAGTATATCGACAATCTAAGTGAATTGTTTAATTCTTAATGTGTAATTAAGCTCAACGGTACTTGTGACTTGTCAAAAACTGATATGATCCTCTGACGCATACTCAAACAAAATATTGTCTGTAAATATGTTTGTACATATTTCTTTACTGCTTTATATTTTCAGAAAATACAAAAAGATTTTGATTTCTGCTTTATTTTCGATAAACCGATGTCTGAGTTGCTGAGTTTCAAAATCTAAGTAAGCTGATTGTGTTTCTGAAAATAAAACAAGTTCATTAATTTGATACTTGAATTAAAATGAAAAATTTCAAAAACAGTTTGTGATATCTCCAAGGTCATTAGTTTGGACTTGGAAGATTAACTGTGAGGGAGTTGGATTCTTTAACACTGCCAAATCTGTAAAGATTGTTGATAGGGGGAGTGATTTAGAGAGTTGAATAGTGCCAGATTACAATTTCTGGAAAATTGAATGTTCAAAACGTTGTTACTTATAAATGTTTGAGAATTGCAGATGTTATACCAGACTACGATCCCGAAAGCCGAGTCTAAGGGGGAGTCTGAAGACGAGCTCAATGCAAATGGAAGCGTGCAAAGAGCCAAGTATCGTTCCTGGAAGAGCTTGTAACTGGAAAGCCTGGTGTCGATCCCAAAAGCACGGAAGCTTGACGAAAGGGGGAGCTGAAGCTGAAAACAGATCCATGGGGATTCTGTTCAAACAAAAGAGAGTCTACGTTGATAAAGATGTGTTAAAGCTTCAAGAAGACTCAAGAGAGAGAGTAAGAAAAGTCGCTACGAGCTTGACTACGGATTGACTGCGGCAATATCCAAGGGGGAGTCTGTTAGTGCATTATCTGTCTATCGCCTTCGTCAATCTAGTCCGTAGCAGAAACCAAAGAAAACGAGATTTATATTGTTATATTAGTGATACTTAGTCAAAAAGGCAAGGTGGCATAATTGTAATTAATGAGAAATCTCATTAAATGCCTTGGACTATAAATAGGGAGGTTATGTTTAGTTTAATAACTTTTGCTACATTTGTCACTTGGAGCTTTCTAGAGCTAGAGAGAGAAACTAGAGAGAGAAAGTGACATCGTGATTCAGGTTCTTGTACGTTTTCAGATCTGATCAATAGAATCACAGTTTATATTACATCACGTGTGTTAGGTCGCGGTCGTGTACGGATTCCGCACGTTATACGTACGTTTTGCAATCGTTTCGGAGTCAAAACCGGTCCTACAATGTCAAGCATGCTAGCGCATTGATTTGTTACACATATGTTGCATATGTTTATTTAGCATACGTACACTTTGTTTTACATGACATTTCTGCTATGTATGTTAAGCATGCTAGCACATTGTTTTATATGAACATTTCTACTAAGCATGTTTTTAGCATTCCTAGTACATGGTTTTCACATGCTACATTGGTTATGACATTTGGTATGTTAAATCGGGACAATAATACATTCATTAACATTGATCACACCGCTCGGACTTATGTAATGGTACCATAGGAATTGACAACTCCCGTTTCCGACTTCCTAGGTTTGTTTGGAAGTTGGGAATGACAGAATCCGACTACATAATTTAGATAAACCTTTAATTCGTTTAAGGGTTTGTCGCCACAGTCGCAAGGCTTGAATGTATGCGATTAACATTACTGCATAAATGTTTGTAATCATAAAGCATTTATTTTCTGCAAAACATAACATTTGATTTAAACTTAGGTTTATTCAAAAACGTTGTTTTGTACATTTTCTATGGGGTTGAGTAGCTTCTAGTTACTCACCATACATGACATTTATTACACATTCACAGCATCACATAGTTAAGTAGATGATTTCCTACTTGCTATGCATTTCATTAGTTATACATGATACAGTTATACACATGACATTATACATGGTTTATACATAAACATTTTGACATTTAACATGACATTTTGGTTGGTTATTGATAAGTGACTTATGTAACGGGGCTATGTGTTATATGATAAAAGCATGGTGGATACGCCGCTGGTACTTCCCATATATAAGTACTTTTATCGTATCATACATTGTTGCGTTATCTAAATCACTTGGACAAGACATGAAACATTTTTACAAGAACATGACATTGTTTTACAAAGTATACATTTTTATACAAATTCACTTCTACTTGGTTATTCATTTAACCATGCATTTTCCTTTCATTATCATTTGATTTTCATATCGATTTTCACATGGTTTTACAAAGGAAAACATTTTACAAGGTTCATGACTACATTTTATTAAACACTTCTTTCAAATACAAGTCATGAATCTGCATAAACAAAACCTATGTATGTCACAGGCATTTTTATGCTGACGTACCTATTTTTACATGTGTTTTCAGGTGCTAATGCATGATGGTGTTTGTGCTTCACTTAGGCGGACTCGGGCCTTAGTGACTTAAAAGGCAGTTAATTATGTTATTTTAGTTTGAACTTAAAGACAATGTAAACTTTAATCTTAATAATACATAACTTTAATTACCATGGTTGTTGAAACAATAATTCTGTCGCATTCACTCCCCGGCGTTTCTGCCGCGGTTTGTTGTTTTACCGCGACCGTGGTGTGACAGAAGAGTTGGTATCAGAGCCAATGGTTATAGGGAATTAGTTTATTAGCAATGCTTTGATCTAGACTGTAACTTTCTAGGATCCTAACACAAGTTTACTTGTGTTTAGATCTTAAAATAATACACGTCACCTATCCTTAGGTGATAACCATAACGAGAACACAATAACAAAACTGCTTCGAAAATTAATCATCTATCCTTGGATGATTGATTATATGGTTTTGAACCCTTCCAGTTTGATTCATTTTTGGCTTTATGCCTTCCAAATTTTCAAAATCTCGTCAAAGTTTTGGGTCTAAATGATGTGAACACGTGCAAACTGGAAGAGTGAATGCCTGTACCCTGAGTTTTCTGTCTAAGGCTAGAGTGTTCGTACAAATCCGCAGTATCGGACCAATCACTCTTACCTGGGAACTCTTGGGGTGAGTGTTCACTTATAGGCGAGCATGTCTTCAGTAATACAATATTATGACTCATTTACTTTGATTTGTCACTGTGTGTTGTTTGTTTGCTTTGTGGCAACAAACAAACGACCACCATCCTTGGTTTTTGTCGATTTTATTGTTATCTCATTTTCATCACATCATCTCACTCGTTTTCTCTCATGTATCCTCTTTTAGAATGCCTCCTCGACGTAACGTTCCTCAACCTGATGCCGAATTGGCAGCTATTATAGCACAGTAGATGGCTGCTATGCTACCTGGTCTCATAACTCAAATAAACCAAGCCACCAATAACAATGTTGATGCACCTGCTCTGTGCAATTTTAAATAGTTTAACTCGGCTGAACCACTCAAGTTTAGTGGTACTGAAGGAGCAACAGGGCTTCTCCAGTGGTTTGAGAGTCTTGAGAGCACATTTCGCCATGTTCAGTGTCCGAACAATCGTAAGGTCGAATTTGCTTCAAGTGTATTCCAAAAGAGGGCTCTTACCTGGTGGAATGGGGTAATGAGAGATAGAGGTGCTAATGTTGCTTTGGGTCAGACATGGGAGGAACTCAGGGCTCTCATGATGAGTTCAATAATCTGAAGTAAGATAGTGGTGAACACCAGGCTTATATTGACAGATATGAGGAGTTAAGCTTGCTCTGTCCTACAATGGTCACGCCTTTGGATAAGGCAATCGAGAGGTACATAGACGGTTTGCCAGATCCTGTTCAGGATATTGTCACTGGCAGTCACCCTACTACCGTCCGTCAGGCCATTGAGCTAGCTGCTACCCTTACTGAATCCCAAATAAAAAAGGGTAAACTCCACAGAAAAGGTGACAAGAAGCATAAAAAGTCTGATAGCACCAAGGAAAGTAAGGGCAAGAAGGCTGCTTAGTCTTCAAAGAAATCGAGGAAGCGTAAGGCTTCCAAGAATTTCGCAGTCACTGCTCAAACTAACCAGGCTGCTCCTAATTAGGCCGCACAGAATCAGGCTGCACAACCTGCTGCCAAGAGGCAGTATGCGGGAAATGCACCTCTGTGCAACATATGTAATAGCCATCACCAGCCACAGTTGCAATGTCGTATCTGCACAAATTGTGGTAAATCTGGTCATCTTGCGAACACTTGCCGCTTTGCTCCTAATAGCCATCATCCTGCACGACCTCATTCTCCGCCTGGTTCGTGTTACAATTGTGGGGATCTGACCCACTACAGGAACAACTGCCCGAGGTTGGCACACGCAAATCAGGCACCGAATCGTGGTAGAGCTTTTAATCTGAATGCAAATGAGGCTCACGCGGATAACGAAGTGGTGAACAGTACGTTCCTTGTTAACAACCATCCTGCTTCTGTTCTGTTTGATTCGGGTGCCGCTAAGAGTTTTGTGTCCTTAGAATTTGAGCCTTTGCTTGCGATGACTAGAACAAAACTAGGAAAGCCCTTGACAGTAGAAGTAGCTAGTGGTGTACCCGTTGTACTCGACTCTGTTCTTCGAAATTGCCAGTTGAATCTCAATAACCATCTTTTCCCTATCGACCTCACACCGATGCAACTCGGGAGCTTCGATATTATAGTAGGAATGGATTGGTTATCAAAGTACCATGCTGAGGTGGTATGTTTTGAGAAGTTGGTTCGTATACCGCTTACGATTGGTGAGATCTTAAAAGTTCGTGGGGAAAAACCTGTCAGTGGTCTTAAGCTTATCTCCTGTACCCAAGCCCGCAAATATCTACGCAAGAAGTGTGTTGCTTTCTTAGCACATGTCGTAGAGGATAAAGGCAAGGGTAAGACAATCCAAGATATCCCTATTGTTCGGGATTATCCTGAGGTATTTCCTGAAGAATTACCTGGTTTACCCCCTGTGCGCCAAGTTGAGTTTCGCATTGATCTTGTACCTAGTGCAAATCCTATTGCTAAATCAACTTATCGTCTTGCATCGTCTGAGATGCAAGAGTTGTCTAAACAGCTTCAGGAGCTTTCTGACAAAGGATTCATCCGTCCAAGCTTTTCCCCTTGGGGCGCTCCTATCCCATTCGTGAAAAAGAAAGATGGATCTTTCAGAATGTGTATCGATTACCGTGAGCTTAACAAGCTTACCATCAAGAATCGATATCCCCTACCTCGCATTGATGATCTCTTTGATCAGCTACAGGGTGCTACTTGCTTTTCAAAGATTGATCTGCGTTCTGGGTATCATCAACTTCGAGTTCTCGAAGAAGATATTCCCAAGACAACTTTTCGTACGCGTTATGGTCATTATGAGTTTACTGTTATGCCTTTCGGTTTAACAAATGCTCCAGGTGTATTCATGGACTTGATGAATAGGGTTTGTAAGCCTTATTTGGACAAGTTCATCATTGTCTTCATTGATGATATTTTGATCTATTCTAAGACTCGAGCTGATCATGAACAACATCTTCGTCTTACAATGGAGTTCCTAAAGAAAGAACAGCTTTTCGCCAAATTCTCCAAGTGCGAATTCTAGCTTAAGGAAGTTCAATTTTTGGGGCACATAGTCAACGAACAAGGTATACATGTAGATCCCGCCAAAATCAGTGCGATTAAGGATTGGGATACACCTACTACTCCTACCGAGGTTCGTTCATTTCTTGGTCTAGCGGGTTATTACCGCCGTTTCATAGAAAACTTCTCCAAGATTGCGGTTCCTCTCACTGCTTTAACTCAGAAGAATAAATCTTTTGAGCGGGGATCCAAACAGGAAGAAGCTTTCCAGACCTTGAAACAGAAACTCTTCGATGCACCTATTCTATCTTTGCCCGAGGGTAACGACGACTTTGTCGTGTACTGTGATGCATCCAACTTAGGCCTTGGCTGCGTTCTTATGCAAAGAAACAAAGTTATAGCCTATGCATCAAGACAGCTGAAGGTACACGAGAAGAACTACACCACTCATGATCTTGAGTTAGGTGCAGTAGTGTTTGCTCTCAAAATCTGGAGACACTACCTGTATGGTACAAAGTGTGTAGTGTTTACTGACCACAAAAGTCTCCAGCATATTTTCAATCAGAGAGAACTTAACATGAGGCAACGACGTTGGGTAGAACTCCTAAACGACTACGATTGCGAAATTCGCTACCATCCTGGTAAGGCGAATGTCGTGGCTGATGCATTAAGTCGTAAGGAACATGTCAAGCTTCACTGTGTTCAGGTTCGATCTGACATTCAAACCCGCATAATTCAGGCTCAGCATACTTGTGTTGCACAAGACTTGATGAGTAAAGAATTACCGTGTCATACTAATCCTGAGCTTGAACTGAGAGACTTTGGGATATTCTATTTCATGGGCCGTTTGTGGGTCCCAAGTATAGACAATCTTCGCACCTTGCTTATGGATGAAGCTCACAAGTCTTGTTATTCTATTCATCCTGGTGCAGATAAAATGTATAAGGACCTTCGAACACAGTATTGGTGGCCGGGTATGAAGAAAGACATTGCCTTATATGTTTCCAAATGCCTTACTTGTCTTAAGGTTAAGGCAGAACACCAACATCCCTCTGGATTATTGGAGCAACCAGAGATTCCGGTTTGGAAATGGGAAAACATTGCCATGTATCTCATTACCAAACTGCCGCGCACTAAAAAAGGTCATGACGCCATTTGGGTTGTTGTTGATCGTCTTACAAAGTCAGCACATTTCTTGCCGATCCGTGAAGATCTATCTGCTGACAAGTTGGCCAAAATCTATGTTGATGAGATTGTATCTCGACATGGTGTTCCTTTGAACATTATATCTGACAGAGATGCTCGATTCTCGTCTCGCTTTTGGAGAACCATGCAATCTGCCATGGGTACCCAACTTCATTTGAGCTCAGCGTACCATCCACAGACAGATGGTCAATCTGAGAGAACAATCCAGACACTGGAGGATATGCTTAGAGCGTGTGTGATTGATTTTGGTGGTAGTTGGGATTCGCATTTACCTTTGATCGAATTCTCCTACAACAACATTGGGTACCCTAAAAACCCTAAAAACCCTAAAAACTAAACCCTAAACCCCAAACCCCAAACCCCAAACCCCAAACCCCAAACCCCAAACCCCAAACCCCAAACCCCAAACCCGAAACCCCTAACCCCTAACCCCCAACCCTAACCCCTAACCCTAAAGCCTAAAGCCTAAAGCCTAAACCCTAAACCATAAACCATAAACCCTAAACCCTAAACCCTAAACCCTTACGTCTCCTTTCTCTAAAAAAAGATCGACTGTTTTTTACTTATTACAGAAGAGAGAGAGCACCTTACAGAAGAGAGATAGCACATCGACCGTTTTTTACTTATTACAGAAGAGAGAGAGCACCTTACAGAAGAGAGATAGCACATCGATCAGTTTTTACCTCAGTTGGTTACACGGTGAATTTGTTCGATCACCATAATTATTGAACTATTTCACTCATTACGACACCTTGCGGTATCGGTATAAACTTGTAGCTTGGGCTAATCATAAGCATACGAATCATTCAAAACTATGTACTTCTTTCGCTTAACTCATCCTGGAAAGTGGTCTTAATACAACTATGTATTAAGACATTGATACACTAAACTTTGTTGTATATCGGTGTATCCTTATAATCCAATAAATGTCAACCCATTGATTTTTCTCATCTCATAATTTAATAATTGACAAATCATTTTCGTACTTCTATTTTCATCTCAGCTTGTTGGTTCTGAGTCTTCCTCAGTTGATAATCAAAGTAAGTTTTTTTAACAGTGAATTCTATTGAATTCTATTTATTATACAACTCATATTCACAAAATTTAATATTTTGATTCAGTATCATTTACCTTAATATTATTCTTTTGACCAAAAAGTGACATAACTCTAAAAGAAATATCGTAGCCCAAATCTCGATGACGAGATTTAAAACAAGGTGGGGAGGATGTAACATTCCCATTTTTACCATATAAGAATTTTAGGGTTGTTTAAATTTATTAGCCACTAGTAACTAATTTTATTTTTAATATAATTATTCGACCCAAATAGTTTTAAAAACTATTTAATATATAGTTGGTTGAAATATTCTACCAATTAATTGGCCTGTATATGGGTGACCTTTCTATTAAAATAAAAGTCTATAAAAACTTATATTATTAGACAGGTAGCTTACGAGTAAGTTGACTGTAAGAAATATGAAGTACCTAGACGGGCCTAGGAACCGTTTAATAATTAAATTTTAAAAATACCTTATATTTGAACCTACTATGTCTTTAATGAAACTTGGTTCAAAATGTAGATAAGATTATTCTCGTTCTAAAGACATATTTATTGTTTTGTAAAACGTCATACATTAGAAGTTATACGCGCCAAATAAGTGAAGCTGTTGAACTAATTATAATAATAAAGTAATATTAAAATTTAGAAACTAGACATTGAAAATATAGTATACGTGTATCCTTTAAATCAAAATCAAACTTTCCATTTAATATTACATATATACGTGGCCAACATTCCATTGAAACCTTCATTTTGGGAAGGATACGTATACATGTGAATTAATGTTCTAAATGCTACGTGGAACTTATCACAGTAGGCATCGAATTGGTAGGACAGCTATAAAAGGCATAGAGCTCTTCAGAAAACAGTTTGTATTTTTCCTTCTTTCATCTATCACAAATAAATTCTATATTTTCAGTTTTATTTCACCTATAATAATAATAAAGCCCTGCCCAGTTTTAAGTATTTTAACTCCCGATCACCGCTACCCTTTCCGATTGATCTGAGCCCCATAACGCATGTCAAGGCTCTGCCCGACTAAGTTCGTTTGGGTTCTGTCTCGTGACATAGGAACAAGGTTGAATTAGGGGTACTATACTTACCACAAGTGCATTATATATTTTTAACAGCTTAGAAGTTATACCCAAGATTTATACCAGGAGGCTTTCTAGTTGAACCATAAAGTTACAAAGTGGGCCCATTCTCTTTTCTCACCATTTTATTCCCTTTTTGTGATCTAATTATATTCAAAAATGTCCTAAAACGCTCCGTAAGTGAAAACCCGGACACCTGAAACCCTACTGTGCATGGAAAATCAAGAAATCAAGAATTCTGGTCTTCAGGCGGGCCGCGTAAGTATTAAGCATAGTTTACGCGGGCCGCGACAGCTTGTAGGTCTCTGGATATGCATGAAGACCACGTGTCGTCACACGTGTTACAACCACCAATGACTCAGCAACCCTTACCGCCACCTTTATGGCCACGCGGGCCGCGTAAAGGTTAAAGGAGGGCTCACGCTGGCCGCACGAGACCCAAGTTTCTACTATAAATAGGACAGGCTACAAGCATTCCTCTGATGTCGAAACCAAAACTCAAAAAACAAAGTTTGGCTGCTCAAATTCGAAATTTACTTTTTATATATAGCGAGGCGCTGCTACGATACAGGGTATTAACTCGATCGCTGCTACGATTCAATATCCGATCGATTAAAACTATCCGAGGAATGTTTAAGTGCTGCTCAAACCCGGATTATACTTTGTCATTCATCGTGATTCCGACAGGATGTTTGAGTGTCGCCCGAACTCGGGCTATACTCTGCCATTTGTTGCGAATCCGCTGGATGTTTAAGTATCGCACTTTTTCATTTGTCGTGAGGATTTTAATCTCGTGAGCTTATCGTAAAAGTTTTATCCAGTTATTTACCTAGTTTCGTGTGCATTATTGTTTAAATTAGGTTATCAGGCTTGTCAATAGGCTAAACTCTACCCCATACACTTACAATCAAAGTAGATGCTAATTCACAGAAGAATTTGAATCAGGAAGCTTGTTAAATCAATACTGCATGCTTATAATGTGAGTCATTCTCTTTTTATCAACTGTTTTACAATACTCCAAATTATTTTTAGAAGTTATAATTACAGGGATTAAGTCGTGGTTATCTTGAATCACTGGCTAGTGGGGTATTGTGCACATTACTAATTTCTCACGGTTAGGCTAATAAATCCTAACAGTGATAATCATCACTACTTCGGTGAAAGGACCCAATAGTGGTATGACCATCGTCACCAGGAGGTGACACAGCGCCAGATAAAAATAAGATAAAAGCCATCGTAATCGCTCTTATGCTGTAATTTATAACTAAGAGTGTGACATCTGTGCTTGTGTAATCATTTTGCAAACTCTGAACAATACAATATTAATAAAACAGTGTGTTTTGATCCCAATGTTTGTCATTTATGTTTGATTTTATGCACGTGTTGATTTTTGATCGATTTTGATCTCTAAATCGCTTTCTGGGGAGTTATACGCGAACTGATGCATAAACACGACCAGTTTAATGCAACAAACACTCCGGGACATCATCATAAACTTAACATACCTTAAATAACCTTTACATAACTTAGAAATAAGTTTTAAAGGCTTTGGTATGGCAAAAATAAGTTTATTCGCTCTCAGGGACTATTTGCGTCAACTTGCAAAAGTCTGCCGTTTCGTAAGGCAACGTACAGTCCGGAACTTGATCATAAGTTAAACATACCATATATAACCTAAACATGGCTTAGAAATAAGCTTTGATGGGTTCGGTGTACGAAAACATGCTTATATGATCTTTCAGGGACTAAAAGTGTCAAAAACGGCGTAAGTTTGCATTTTCGCGCATATCTTACGTTCTGACCACATCTGGACATCCAAAATTTTCGTCCACACTAAAATATTTTTATTTTAGTGATCAGCATGCAAAAATACCATCCGTCGCTTAATTTGGTTCGTTTTCGCGTCCGTTTGAGTTTCGTCGTAATTTAGCGAACAACGCGACCGTACGACCAAACGAGCCGACATCCGAGAGTGTTCCAAGCATATTTTGAGTCCTTTAAACTTTATTGACCTTGTAGAGCCTTGAAAATGACTTAACGGGGGTCAAAAAGGCCTGAAATGGACTCGAATGCATGCAGGGACCAAAGCTGTCAATTATGAAACTTGTGCTGAACTGGGGAGGTCAGGCGGGGCGCGTAAGCCCACCCCCATCTCTTACGCGGGGCACCTGAACAGCCCAATGACCAGAAAGTTTGTTTTGGTTGCTGTTTCATAATTCAGGGGCTGTTTATGCAAATTCTTTGTGTGGTAACCAAGTTATCTCTTCCCCAAGGCTTCTAACCTGCTTGTAACAAGTGTAGGGTCAAGATTATTGCTTGATCACCACACAAAATGTTCCTAATGGCTCTTGATTCCTATAAATAGCCAAGCTCACTTCCTCATTCTTTGCTCATTCCTCTCGTTTCTCTTCTCTCATCTGCTTTGGAGCTCTCTCATCTGATTTGGGAGTTTATCTTCTTTGTAGAAAAGATAGCAAGGACTTGGGTGAGCCTTCTTTCATTCCTTTTATTGCTTTTTCTTTATGTTAGTGCAGAAAGTCAAACAGTTTGGCCAATAGTTTGACATTCGGTTTTGACCATCAATTGGTCAAGTCAAAGTTCAATTGAACTTTGACACGTGATTGTAATCACGATAGTTATAATCCTTCGTGATTATAGCCGCTGATTACCACGTAGGCTAGGTGTAGTGTCGAGTCAAAGTTTCGGTCAAAATGCGTTTTAGCACGCATTTTGCAACGGAACTACTTTAGGGTATCAAAACACTTTGTTTTGATACCAAATCAGTAGGTTAAACATGTTTTGACATGTTTAACTCGACACTATTAGTTTAGTGCTTGTTTAGGGTCGTAAGTTAAGCGGTCTAAACAACCGCTTACACTTCCGAACCCGACCCGTTTGATCGATCTTTAGGATCCGACCAAGCTTAGTTAGTGATCATAGTTGCATAGGGAATAACCACTGAGGTTATACCTTATGATCACATAGGATTGGTTAGTCATATGCTTGTTAACTTGTATGCCCATAGGAAATGACCAAAATGCCCTTTTGAAGCATAAATCCGTATTTTGACTATGTGAACATATTTTTGACTAGTAATCTGATTTAGTAAAATGTTTAGGGATAATTGGGCATGTAAGACTTGACATAGCACATAGATAACCATCCGAGCATAGTTTTATGCAAACGACGCCTTATAGTAGCTAATGTTACCATAATGTGTCGAAACGGGTCAAAAGCACTTAGGTAGACTTTCCAATCAGAATGTAGGGCCTATTAAATCATACCATATGAGTTCAATTACTCATTTGATTTATAGAACCTCATTCTCTCATATCTCCCGATTTAGGAGCCGATTTATTAACATAGTTACCTATACTAGGTGCCGGTTGATTCTGTGATACTTGGAGCTTAAATTGGTCTTATTCTCAAGACTAATTAGCAATCCCAAGTGAGTACATAGTTCCCCTCTTTTACCGTTTTCAAATACTTTGGGGTGATACACATGTACATACGTGTTACTTTCGTGCATTTCATGCTTTTATGACATAAACATGCTAGTTTCACCTAGTACACTTATAGCACATGTTTTCCATTGTGTTTTGCTATGTATGTCTGTTAGTGCATTATCTGTCTATCGCCTTCGTCAATCTAGTCCGTAGCAGAAACCGAAGAAAACGAGATTTATATTGTTATATTAATGAGACTTAGTCAAAAAGGCAAGGTGGCATAATTGTAATTAATGAGAAATCTCATTAAATGCCTTAGACTATAAATTGGGAGGTTATGTTTAGTTTAATAACTTTTGCTACATTTGTCACTTGGAGCTTTCTAGAGCTAGAGAGAGAAACTAGAGAGAGAAAGTGACATCGTGATTCAGGTTCTTGTACGTTTTCAGATCTGATCAATAGAATCACAGTTTATATTACATCACGTGTGTTAGGTCGCGTTCGTGTACAGATTCCGCACGTTATACGTACGTTTCGCAATCGTTTCGGAGTCAAAACCGGTCCTACAAGTGGTATCAGAGTTAGGAGCTCGATTGCACGATCAAACGCATTGATTCGTACCAGATTTCAGCATTATCAGATCCGATTTCATCTATTTCTTCATCTTCTACCCATTTTTCACGTTTTTTTTTTTACTGAATTTCATCAAATCGAACAGGTTTTTACGGTCCGATTCAGCTGAATTTTGGATATATTGTGCGAATATACCTGATCTATAACCCTACCAAGTTTCAGATCCAAATTCTTAGTCGTTTAGAAGTAATCGAGGTTTTTCTGTTCGTTATTTGCGTCAAATTTAGGTCCGCTCAAACGAACCTGGATGGTTCGCTCATAGGGATTCGCTTATTGTGGATGTTGAGGTTCACTCATAAGGTCTAAGTTTAGTGGTTCGCTTATTCGAAAAGTGTATGGTCCGCTTATTAGTTGATTAATAGGTTCGCTTATTAGTAACATTTCAAGTTCGCTCATTGGTCACAATATTAGGTCCGCTCATAGGTGTAAACTTAGGTTCGCTTATACGGTCAAATAGTTTCGCTTATTAGTCATCATCATCGTTGTGTTGAACAATTAAACAGTTGACGGCCCATGTGATGTAAAAATGAGGCCCAATCAAAATCATTGCATGTGAATTGTTGGTTACTTTTAAAATCATGGTAAAAGAATAAAAGGCACAATCAGACAGATTCATTAAGTGTTTGTCGGACTTTAAAGATAATTTGTTTGACATTTGTGAAATGGGTCAGATCCACTAATTGAATTGGCTCAAGATATTGGTTAAAGAATCGGCCCAATGAAAGATTAACACTTAATAAA
The DNA here is from genome assembly GCF_002127325.2 of Helianthus annuus. NCBI lineage: Eukaryota > Viridiplantae > Streptophyta > Magnoliopsida > Asterales > Asteraceae > Helianthus > Helianthus annuus. The sequence goes on from NC_035439.2 coordinate 39,150, forward strand.
GTGTGCCAGCCACATTCAAAGGGAGGTCCAATTGAGGTTTAAAGCATCAGCCATGTGAGACCATATTTTCCGGCCCAATCACATATTAAGATTGATCTGATCAAAAAAAAAAAAAAAAAAAATTAGCGGCCCTATAAGTTTTTTTTAAAAATTGAATTGATTGTCTGCCCAAGCAATGTTGTCAGTTCACTACCATTAGAGGTCTAATCATACTAAAGCAACAACAATAACATTGTGAAGCCCATTATTACAAGATTAGCGGCCCAATCACAGTCAACCGACCCACTTAAACATCTGTCCAATAAATCAATTTGGTAATCTGTGTTGTTTGACTCAAGACATTAATTGACATATAATTGTATACTTGAGTGCATATGATCTATGTGTAAGCGTCCCAATCATTAAATGTTTGCATGTGAAGTCAGTTTATGATATGAAAGCTTTGTGAGTAGTTGTTTGATATAAAATCGATCATAGTGAGACAAGTTAAAAACTGTTGATTTTAATTGATATGTCGGTCATACATATTGAGGTCCAATCAGAGTAATATCAAGGTTTGTCAGTTTGCACGTGATAGAGATTTGTATTGTGTGTCAAAGCCAAATAAATCGGTGTGTCAAAGGTTCAAGGCTCACGGTTTGATTATTCAAAAGTCCAGTTCGTTTGAACCTCGTCAGGTTATTGTAAAAGGTTGTGTGAATTTGATCCGGGTCATAGCACTTCGTACGGTTTGACAATTTGAATGTCAGTTCGCATCAAGTTCAGTCCGCACAGTCTGTCAACCTTCAGTCTGCACAGAATATTCACGAGTTCGAGTATTATTTTGATTCAATTATTTGATAGTGTTTGAACTGATAAGTGTTTGTTTGTTTTGTCTGATTCTTGTAATTGGAGATATTCAAGGTAATTAAAAAAAATATCATGGCTGAAATTAAAGAGAAAACTCGAGAAGAGATTTTGAGTGAGAAGACTTACAAAGAATGGAACGTGGTTCACAACAGAATGGATGACATGCAGGAAGAGTATGAAAGTGCTGTCAGCAACAGAAGATGGGATAAGAAGAGAGAATGTTACTACAACAGAGAAGGAGAACCGGTTGTTCCAAAGAAAGACATAATCTTTGATGATGTTCTTCTCGTTGTTCCGTTGAGAGCAGAATATTATCAAAATGTGATGAAAGATGATACATATGCTAAAAGGCTTGAAAAGGAGATCAGATATGCCATGCTATCATGTCTGAGAAAAAGGGATGAAGAGAGAATGAAGAAGAGTGTTGAAGAGATGGTGAACAATCTGAAGAAGGTTGCTGAAGAGGTTGAAACAGAAGCTGTTAAAGTTGAAGTTGTGCAAGAAGCTGTTACTGAAGAACAGCAGATTGAAAAAGAGGTGAAGAAAGAAGAAAAAGAAGAAAAGAATGAGAATTTGGATGCTGGTAATGTTGGTGATGAAGTCAGTGTTGAACAAAAGCTGAATGATGCTGAGATGAAGCAGACAGAGGCAGCTGAAAACACCGAAGTACCAATCACTGAGGTACATTCTGATTCTGAAGTCTTAAAATCAATTGAACAGTGCAAGAAATGCATGGAACCGTGCAGAGCTTGTACTGAAAAAGATGAGCAATTTAGAACAAGAGAACTTGAATTCACAAAAATCGAAAACATTTTCAAAGAAAAATACAAAGAGATGTTAGAAAAAGAAAAGGTTTTTAACGAAAATGATGAAAAACTTTCAGGAAAATGTACAAAGTTAGAAAAAGAAAATGAAGTTTTGAAAGAAGATGTTTTGAAAATGAAAAATGAATGCAAACAAAAAGAAATTGCTTGTCAAGAAATGAAAAAGGAATATGACTCAATGAAATTATCATATCATGTTATGAAAGAATCATATGATAAAGTAAAAGACGAAATGAAATATGCTCAATCTAGAATGAATTATCTTTCTGAAACAACCTAAGAGCTTAAACGAATGTATGCTATAAAACAAGATGTTGTTAATTCCTATATTGAAGATGTTGCTAAGCTAAAGCGACAGATTGCCGATGTAGAACTGGATAACAACAAGTTAAAAAGTTACCATGTGTCGTCATATGTGCTTGAACGAATTTTCAATATAAAACCGAGAGATGGTGAGTCTGAGCAGAACAAGAAAGGCATTGGCTCAGAGTTTCATCAAGTTCCACCACCGGAAAAGTTTGTATTTTATGATGAGGAAAAGGTCGAAAAAGCTTTCAACATGGTAGACCAATTGCCAGACAACATTGACATAACCTATTCCAAATCTGATGATTCTCATGATTCAGAGGTGGTAGGTAAAGTCGTTGAAAGTGTGTTGAAAGAAGAGTCGGTTGATATAGGTAAATCTGAATCACATGATGAAGATGAAGGAAATCTTCATGATGCATATCTGAAAAACATAAAATCCGAGAAAAACTTGAATGATAATTCAAAGGGATTGGTTTATACCATGATTGGATCGGACAAATTATTCTTAGATGTTGTATTCCCGATTCAGAATGTGATTTCAGAAAAAGTTGACAAAGTTTTCAAAATTGTTGAGATTGAGAAGTCTGAGATTTCAAAGTTTGTCGGTAAGAGTCGTAAAGGTTCATATAACAAACCTGGTTTCAAGAAGAAAAACATGAAGGCTGGGTTGGGTTATAAGAAGAAACAACATCAGAACAAAAATGAGACGCCAAATTATCAGGCAAAAATGAATTTTGTTCAAGGAAACAGTTTAGCTGAAGAAAAAGAACTCAAAATGAGACAGTCTAATGCTGAGTTTGAGGCACAAAAGAGAAAGCAACAACCAAAGGTCAAAGATGTGTCCATGAGAACATGTTTCAAATGTGATAAAAAAGGACATCTTGCACGCAAGTGTCCAAATCTAAAACATGTGGATGTTGATCAAAAGAAGATTGATGCTGAGAAACAAAAATCTGAGAACGTGAGAGAAAGGTAAACCAAATTTGATTCGAAACAAACTTGGAGGTATAACACAAACAAGTTCGCTTCAAATCAAAATTGGAAATCAAATCCTAACAGGTTCGATTCAAGACAGACCTGGAATTCTCACACACCCAGGTTCAGAACAACACAAAGCTGGAAAACATCAGTTGATATGACAAAACCCTAAGAGTTTTGGAAACCAAAAAATGTTGTTCAAAATCAAAATGTTCAAAAAGATTCACATTTTTACAAACGTGGTACTCCGAAAGGTCATACATGGAGTGTTAAGAAACATGTTGATTCGGTAAAAGATGAGAAAGTTGAAGTTAAAATTGAGAAAGTTTTTGTGAAAAATGACAATGAATTTCCATCATTGAATGAAAATTATTGTGTTGAAATGCCTAAGGTCCAACAGACCTGGGCTAAATTGTTCAAGTAATGCAATTAGTTGAATGTGCAGGTGCTCAAGAATACTGAAGTTTGTGAGATTGAAAGTTGGAGCAGTCTGGCACATGAAGAGGAAGCAGAGGCTGCTGGACCCTGTGTTGGTTGAAACAGGGAGTTTGTTTGTTTTTCTGTACATAAATAAACCATATTTCAAAACCCTAAAAATTTGAAAAATTTGAAAAACCAAAAATATGTTTGTTTTTAATTTTCGTCAAAAATAGAAAACCAAAAATATGTGTTGATTGAATACGCCGAAACCCTCACGGCTGAACAAACATGATTACTTTCACCAGATTGAAAAACGGTTTTCAAACTATAAAAATCAATGTGTTGTAAATCATGGGGGTAATTACTGTTTTTTAGTATAATTCAGTGCACAGTTAGTAGAACATGGATGGCGAGACAAAGCTATCAGTATCGGTTTGTCAAATTTCTTTTAATGGTTTTGCATTTTAGGGGGAGAAAAATTGTCAGAAAATACAAAAACATTAGCAATTTTGAAAAAGCCAAAAACATGATAAAATTAAAAAAAATTGAGTTTTGCGTAAAAAGAGGAAATGATAGTACATCAGTAGACAGTTACAGTATGCTAAAGGATTGTAATGTTTAAATAGTGTTAAACAGTCTCACTGATGATATGCCGATAGGTTTTTATACACTTAGTAAACTTTTTCGGGATATAAACCTAAATTCAAACTTGCTTATTTCGTGGGGAACGCTACTTGGATATATAGGTAACCCCTGAAATCTCGTTTGAAAGGTCTCGTATTCTGATATACTAGGTTTTTATACTCAATGATGTCTGGGGTATTATTCCAGGACTTCTGCTGAATGGAAGTTCTGACCTAGTCCTTGGATAATACTTTCTGCTAATGCTTGAAACATAGCATAAACCCTCAGCATGCAGATGAAACAATAAAATTGATAGTCGCTGCTGTTGTAACTAAAAGACCCTCTAAAGGGGACATACCAAAAAGTCAAAACTGATATCTCTCTGCGCATACGGAAGTATCGACCTGAGATCCCCCAGTTCTCGCATTTCCTAATTTATGTACAGATATCATTGTAGTATTCTTACCTGTAAGACTGAATATTGAGATTCTGGATACGGGAGTATATTCAAGAGGTGGGACACATGAATGAGTTTAAGTTCTTAAAACATATAATTCGTATCCTGAATCAGTTGAAATTTGTATGAAAATTTAAGTGGATCAGTATATCGATAATCTAAGTGAATTGTTTAATTCTTAATGTGTAATTAAGCTCAACGGTACTTGTGACTTCTCAAAAACTGATATGATCCTCTGATGCATACTCAAACAAAAATATTGTCTGTAAATATGTTTGTACATATTTCTTTACTGCTTTATATTTTCAGAAAATACAAAAAGATTTTGATTTCTGCTTTATTTTCGATAAACTGATGTCTGAGTTGCTGACTTTCAAAATCTAAGTAAGCTGATTGTGTTTCTGAAAATAAAACAAGTTCATTAATTTGATACTTGAATTAAAATCAAAAATTTCAAAAATAGTTTGTGATATCTCCAAGGTCATTAGTTTGGACTTGGAAGATTAACTGTGAGGGAGTTGGATTCTTTAACACTGCCAAATCTGTAAAGATTGTTGATAGGGGGAGTGATTTAGAGAGTTGAATAGTGCCAGATTACGATTTCTGGAAAATTGAATGTTCAAAACGTTGTTACTTATAAATGTTTGAGAATTGCAGATGTTATACCAGACTACGATCCCGAAAGCCGAGTCTTAGGGGGAGTCTGAAGATGAGCTCAACGCAAACGGAAGCGTGCAAAGAGCCAGGTATCGTTCCTGGAAGAGCTTGTAACTGGAAAGCCAGGTGTCGATCCCAAAAGCACAGAAGCTTGACGAAAGGGGGAGCCTGAAGAATTTACCGAAAGGGGGAGCTGAAGCTGAAAACAGATCCACGGGGATTCTGTTCAAACAAAAGAGAGTCTACGTTGATAAAGATGTGTTAAAGCTTCAAGAAGACTCAAGAGAGAGAGTAAGAAAAGTCGCTACGAGCTTGACTACGGATTGACTGCGGCAATATCCAAGGGGGAGTCTGTTAGTGCATTATCTGTCTATCGCCTTCGTTAATCTAGTCCGTAGCAGAAACCGAAGAAAACGAGATTTATGTTGTTATATTAGTGATACTTAGTCAAAAAGGCAAGGTGGCATAATTGTAATTAATGAGAAATCTCATTAAATGCCTTGGACTATAAATAGGGAGGTTATGTTTAGTTTAATAACTTTTGCTACATTTGTCACTTGGAGCTTTCTAGAGCTAGAGAGAGAAACTAGAGAGAGAAAGTGACATCGTGATTCAGGTTCTTGTACGTTTTCAGATCTGATCAATAGAATCACAGTTTATATTACATCACGTGTGTTAGGTCGCGTTCGTGTACGGATTCCGCACGTTATACGTACGTTTCGCAATCGTTTCGGAGTCAAAACCGGTCCTACAATGTCAAGCATGCTAGCGCATTGATTTGTTACACATATGTTGCATATGTTTATTTAGCATACGTACACTTTGTTTTACATGACATTTCTGCTATGTATGTTAAGCATGCTAGCACATTGTTTTATATGAACATTTCTACTAGGTATGTTTTTAGCATTCCTAGTACATGGTTTTCACATGCTACATTGGTTATGACATTTGGTATGTTAAATCGGGACAATAATACATTCATTAACATTGATCACACCGCTCGGACTTATGTAATGGTACCATAGGAATTGACAACTCCCGTTTCCGACTTCCTAGGTTTGTTTGGAAGTTGGGAATGACAGAATCCGACTACATAATTTAGATAAACCTTTAATTCGTTTAAGGGTTTGTCGCCACAGTCGCAAGGCTTGAATGTATGCGATTAACATTACTGCATAAATGTTTGTAATCATAAAGCATTTATTTTCTGCAAAACATAACATTTGATTTAAACTTAGGTTTATTCAAAAACGTTGTTTTGTACATTTTCTATGGGGTTGAGTAGCTTCTAGTTATTCACCATACATGACATTTATTACACATTCACAGCATCACATAGTTAAGTAGATGATTTCCTACTTGCTATGCATTTCATTAGTTATACATGATACAGTTATACACATGACATTATACATGGTTTATACATAAACATTTTGACATTTAACATGACATTTTGGTTGGTTATTGATAAGTGACTTATGTAACGGGGCTATGTGTTATATGATAAAAGCATGGTGGATACGCCGCTGGTACTTCCCATATATAAGTACTTTTATCGTATCATACATTGTTGCGTTATCTAAATCACTTGGACAAGACATGAAACATTTTTACAAGAACATGACATTGTTTTACAAAGTATACATTTTTATACAAATTCACTTCTACTTGGTTATTCATTTAACCATGCATTTTCCTTTCATTATCATTTGATTTTCATATCGATTTTCACATGGTTTTACAAAGGAAAACATTTTACAAGGTTCATGACTACATTTTATTAAACACTTCTTTCAAATACAAGTCATGAATCTGCATAAACAAAACCTATGTATGTCACAGGCATTTTTATGCTGACGTACCTATTTTTACATGTGTTTTCAGGTGCTAATGCATGATGGTGTTTGTGCTTCACTTAGGCGGACTCGGGCCTTAGTGACTTAAAAGGCAGTTAATTATGTTATTTTAGTTTGAACTTAAAGACAATGTAAACTTTAATCTTAATAATACATAACTTTAATTACCATGGTTGTTGAAACAATAATTCTGTCGCATTCACTCCCCGGCGTTTCTGCCGCGGTTTGTTGTTTTACCGCGGCCGTGGTGTGACAGAAGAGTTGGTATCAGAGCCAATGGTTATAGGGAATTAGGTTATTAGCAATACTTTGATCTAGACTGTAACTTTCTAGGATCCTAACACAAGTTTACTTGTGTTTAGATCTTAAAATAATACACGTCACCTATCCATAGGTGATAACCATAACGAGAACACAATACCAAAACTGCTTCGAAAATTAATCATCTATCCTTGGATGATTGATTATATGGTTTTGAACCCTTCCAGTTTGATTCATTTTTGGCTTTATGCCTTCCAAATTTTCAAAATCTCGTCAAAGTTTTGGGTCTAAATGATGTGAACACGTACAAACTGGAAGAGTGAATGCCTGTACCCTGAGTTTTCTGTCTAAGGCTAGAGTGTTCGTACAAATCCGCAGTATCGAACCAATCACTCTTACCTGGGAACTCTTGGGGTGAGTGTTCACTTATAGGCGAGCATGTCTTCGGTAATACAATATTATGACTCATTTACTTTGATTTATCACTGTGTGTTGTTTGTTTGCTTTGTGGTAACAAACAAACGACCACCATCCTTGCTTTTTTGTCGATTTTATTGTTATCTCATTTTCATCACATCATCTCACTCGTTTTCTCTCATGTATCCTCTTTTAGAATGCCTCCTCGACGTAACGTTCCTCAACCTGATGCCGAATTGGCAGCTATTATAGCACAGCAGATGGCTGCTATGCTACCTGGTCTCATAACTCAAATAAACCAAGCCACCAATAACAATGTTAATGCACCTGCTCCGTGCAATTTTAAATAGTTTAACTCGGCTGAACCACTCAAGTTTAGTGGTACTGAAGGAGCAACAGGGCTTCTCCAGTGGTTTGAGAGTCTTGAGAGCACATTTCGCCATGTTCAGTGTCCGAACAATCGTAAGGTCGAATTTGCTTCAAGTGTATTCCAAAAGAGGGCTCTTACCTGGTGGAATGGGGTAATGAGAGATAGAGGTGCTGATGTTGCTTTGGGTCAGACATAGGAGGAACTCAGGGCTCTCATGATGAGTTCAATAATCTGAAGTAAGACAGTGGTGAACACCCAGCTTATATTGACAGATATGAGGAGTTAAGCTTGCTCTGTCCTACAATGGTCACGCCTTTGGATAAGGCAATCGAGAGGTACATAGACGGTTTGCCAGATCCTGTTCAGGATATTGTCACTGGTAGTCACCCTACTACCGTCCGTCAGGCCATTGAGCTAGCTGCTACCCTTACTGAATCCCAAATAAAAAAAGGGTAAACTCCACAGAAAAGGTGACAAGAAGCATAAAAAGTCTGATAGCACCAAGGAAAGTAAGGGCAAGAAGGCTGCTGAGTCTTCAAAGAAATCGAGGAAGCGTAAGGCTTCCAAGAATTTTGCAGTCACTGCTCAAACTAACCAGGCTGCTCCTAATCAGGCCGCACAGAATCAGGCTGCACAACCTGCTGCCAAGAGGCAGTATGCGGGAAATGCACCTCTATGCAACAGATGTAATAGCCATCACCAGCCACAGTTGCAATGTCGTATCTGCACAAATTGTGGTAAATCTGGTCATCTTGCGAACACCTGCCGCTTTGCTCCTAATCCAAATCAGGAAGCTCAGAACCAAGTTGCACAAAACCCTGCCCAGAATCCTGCACGACCTCATTCTCCGTCTGGTTCGTGTTACAATTGTGGGGATCTGACCCACTACAGGAACAACTGCCCAAGGTTGGCACACGCAAATCAGGCACCGAATCGTGGTAGAGCTTTTAATCTGAATGCAAATGAGGCTCACGCGGATAACGAAGTGGTGAACAGTATGTTCCTTGTTAACAACCATCCTGCTTCTGTTCTGTTTGATTCGGGTGCCGCTAAGAGTTTTGTGTCCTTAGAATTTGAGCCTTTGCTTGCGATGACTAGAACAAAACTAGGAAAGCCCTTGACAGTAGAAGTAGCTAGTGGTGTACCCGTTGTACTCGACTCTGTTCTTCGAAATTGCCAGTTGAATCTCAATAACCATCTTTTCCCTATCGACCTCACACCGATGCAACTCGGGAGCTTCGATGTTATAGTAGGAATGGATTGGTTATCAAAGTACCATGCTGAGGTGGTATGTTTTGAGAAGTTGGTTCGTATATCGCTTTCGATTGGTGAGATCTTAAAAGTTCGTGGGGAAAAACCTGTCAGTGGTCTTAAGCTTATCTCCTGTACCCAAGCCCGCAAATATCTACGCAAGAAGTGTGTTGCTTTCTTAGCACATGTCGTAGAGGATAAAGGCAAGGGTAAGACAATCCAAGATATCCCTATTGTTCGGGATTATCCTGAGGTATTTCCTGAAGAATTACCTGGTTTACCCCCTGTGCGCCAAGTTGAGTTTCGCATTGATCTTGTACCTAGTGCAAATCCTATTGCTAAATCACCTTATCGTCTTGCACCGTCTGAGATGCAAGAGTTGTCTAAACAGCTTCAGGAGCTTTCTGACAAAGGATTCATCCATCCAAGCTTTTCCCCTTGGGGCGCTCCTGTCCTATTCGTGAAAAAGAAAGATGGATCTTTCAGAATGTGTATCGATTACCGTGAGCTTAACAAGCTTACCATCAAGAATCGATATCCCCTACCTCGCATTGATGATCTCTTTGATCAGCTACAGGGTGCTACTTGCTTTTCAAAGATTGATCTGCGTTCTGGGTATCATCAACTTCGAGTTCTCGAAGAAGATATTCCCAAGACAACTTTTCGTACGCGTTATGGTCATTATGAGTTTACTGTTATGCCTTTCGGTTTAACAAATGCTCCAGGTGTATTCATGGACTTGATGAATAGGGTTTGTAAGCCTTATTTGGACAAGTTCATCATTGTCTTCATTGATGATATTTTGATCTATTCTAAGACTCGAGCTGATCATGAACAACATCTTCGTCTTACAATGGAGTTCCTAAAGAAGAACAGCTTTTCGCCAAATTCTCCAAGTGCGAATTCTGGCTTAAGGAAGTTCAATTTTTGGGGCACATAGTCAACGAACAAGGTATACATGTAGATCCCGCCAAAATCAGTGCGATTAAGGATTGGGATACACCTACTACTCCTACCGAGGTTCGTTCATTTCTTGGTCTAGCGGGTTATTACCGCCGTTTCATAGAAAACTTCTCCAAGATTGCGGTTCCTCTCACTGCTTTAACTCAGAAGAATAAATCTTTTGAGTGGGGATCCAAACAGGAAGACGCTTTCCAGACCTTGAAACAGAAACTCTTCGATGCACCTATTCTATCTTTGCCCGAGGGTAACGACGACTTTGTCGTGTACTGTGATGCATCCAACTTAGGCCTTGGATGCGTTCTTATGCAAAGAAACAAAGTTATAGCCTATGCATCAAGACAGCTGAAGGTACACGAGAAGAACTACACCACTCATGATCTTGAGTTAGGTGCAGTAGTGTTTGCTCTCAAAATCTGGAGACACGACCTGTATGGTACAAAGTGTGTAGTGTTTACTGACCACAAAAGTCTCCAGCATATTTTCAATCAGAAAGAACTTAACATGAGGCAACGACGTTGGGTAGAACTCCTAAACGACTACGATTGCGAAATTCGCTACCATCCTGGTATGGCGAATGTCGTGGCTGATGCATTAAGTCGTAAGGAACATGTCAAGCTTCACTGTGTTCAGGTTCGATCTGACATTCAAACCCGCATAATTCAGGCTCAGCATACTTGTGTTGCACAAGACTTGATGAGTAAAGAATTACCGTGTCATACTAATCCTGAGCTTGAACTGAGAGACTTTGGGATATTCTATTTCATGGGCCGTTTGTGGGTCCCAAGTATAGACAATCTTCGCACCTTGCTTATGGATGAAGCTCACAAGTCTTGTTATTCTATTCATCCTGGTGCAGATAAAATGTATAAGGACCTTCGAACCCAGTATTGGTGGCCGGGTATGAAGAAAGACATTGCCTTATATGTTTCCAAATGCCTTACTTGTCTTAAGGTTAAGGCAGAACACCAACATCCCTCTGGATTATTGGAGCAACCAGAGATTCCGGTTTGGAAATGGGAAAACATTGCCATGGATCTCATTACCAAACTGCCGCGCACTAAAAAAGGTCATGACGCCATTTGGGTTGTTGTTGATCGTCTTACAAAGTCAGCACATTTCTTGCCGATCCGTGAAGATCTATCTGCTGACAAGTTGGCCAAAATCTATGTTGATGAGATTGTATGTCGACATGGTGTTCCTTTGAACATTATATCTGACAGAGATGCTCGATTCTCGTCTCGCTTTTGGAGAACCATGCAATCTGCCATGGGTACCCAACTACATTTGAGCTCAGCATACCATCCACAGACAGATGGTCAATCTGAGAGAACAATCCAGACATTGGAGGATATGCTTAGAGCGTGTGTGATTGATTTTGGTGGTAGTTGGGATTCGCATTTACCTTTGATCGAATTCTCCTACAACAACATTGGGTACCCTAAAAACCGTAAAAACTAAACCCTAAACCCCAAACCCCAAACCCCAAACCCCAAACCCCGAACCCCAAACCCGAAACCCGAAACCCGAAACCCGAAACCCGAACCCGAAACCCCTAACCCCTAACCCTAAAGCCTAAACCCTAAACCCTAAACCATAAACCATAAACCCTAAACCTAAACCCTAAACCCTTACGTCTCCTTTCCCTAAAAAAAGATCGATCGTTTTTTACTTATTACAGAAGAGAGAGAGAGCACCTTACAGAAGAGAGATAGCACATCGACCGTTTTTTACTTATTACAGAAGAGAGAGAGCACCTTACAGAAGAGAGATAGCACATCGATCAGTTTTTTACTTCAGTTGATTACACGGTGAATTTGTTCGATCACCATAATTATTGAACTATTTCACTCATTACGACACCTTGCGGTATCGGTATAAACTTGTAGCTTGGGCTAATCATAAGCATACGAATCATTCAAAACTATGTACTTCTTTCGCTTGACTCATCCTGGAAAGTGGTCTTAATACAACTATGTATTAAGACATTGATACACTAAACTTTGTTGCATATCGGTGTATCCTTATAATCCAATAAATGTCAACCCATTGATTTTTCTCATCTCATAATTTAATAATTGACAAATCATTTTCGTACTTCTATTTTCATCTCAGCTTGTTGGTTCTGAGTCTTCCTCAGTTGATAATCAAAGTAAGTTTTTTTTAACAGTGAATTCTATTGAATTCTATTTATTATACAACTCATATTCACAAAATTTAATATTTTGATTCAGTATCATTTACCTTAATATTATTCTTTTGACCAAAAAGTGACATAACTCTAAAAGAAATATCGTAGCCCAAATCTCGATGACGAGATTTAAAACAAGGTGGGGAGGATGTAACATTCCCATTTTTACTATATAAGAATTTTAGGGTTGTTTAAATTTATTAGCCACTAGTAACTAATTTTATTTTTAATATAATTATTCGACGCAAATAGTTTTAAAAACTATTTAATATATAGTTGGTTGAAATATTCTACCAATTAATTGGCCTGTATATGGGTGACCTTTCTATTAAAATAAAAGTCTATAAAAACTTATATTATTAGACAGGTAGCTTACGAGTAAGTTGACTGTAAGAAATATGAAGTACCTAGACGGGCCTAGGAACCGTTTAATAATTAAATTTTAAAAATACCTTATATTTGAACCTACTATGTCTTTAATGAAACTTGGTTCAAAATGTAGATAAGATTATTCTCGTTCTAAAGACATATTTATTGTTTTGTAAGACGTCATACTTTAGAAGTTATACGCGCCAAATAAGTGAAGCTGTTGAACTAATTATAAGAATAAAGTAATATTAAAATTTAGAAACTAGACATTGAAAATATAGTATACGTGTATCCTTTAAATCAAAATCAAACTTTCCATTTAATATTACATATATACGTGGCCAACATTCCATTGAAACCTTCATTTTGGGAAGGATACGTATACATGTGAATTAATGTTCTAAATGCTACGTGGAACTTATCACAGTAGGCATCGAATTGGTAGGACATCTATAAAAGGCATAGAGCTCTTCAGAAAACAGTTTGTATTTTTCCTTCTTTCATCTATCACAAATAAATTCTATATTTTCAGTTTTATTTCACCTATAATAATAATAAAGCCCTGCCCAGTTTTAAGTATTTTAACTCCCGATCACCGCTACCCTTTCCGATTGATCTGAGCCCCATAACGCATGTCAAGGCTCTGCCCGACTAAGTTCGTTTGGGTTCTGTCTCGTGACATAGGAACAAGGTTGAATTAGGGGTACCATACTTACCACGAGTGCATTATATATTTTTAACAGCTTAGAAGTTATACCCAAGATTTATACCAGGAGGCTTTCTAGTTGAACCATAAAGTTACAAAGTGGGCCCATTCTCTTTTCTCACCATTTTATTCCCTTTTTGTGATCTAATTATATTCAAAAATGTCCTAAAACGCTTCGTAAGTGAAAACCCGGACCCCTGAAACCCTACTGTGCATGGAAAATCAAGAAATCAAGAATTCTGGTCTTCAGGCGGGCCTCGTAAGTATTAAGCATAGTCTACGCGGGCCGCGACAGCTTGTAGGTCTCTGGATATGCATGAAGACCACATGTCGTCACACGTGTCACAACCACCAATGACTCAGCAACCCTTACCGCCACCTTTATGGCCACGCGGGCCGCGTAAAGGTTAAAGGAGGGCTTACGCTGGCCGCGTGAGACCCAAATTTCTACTATAAATAGGACAGGCTACAAGCATTCCTCTGATGTCGAAACCAAAACTCAAAAAACGAAGTTTGGCTGCTCAAATTCGAAATTTACTTTTTATATATAGCGAGGCGCTGCTACGATATAGGGTATTAACTCGATCGCTGCTACGATTCAATATCCGATCGATTAAAACTATCCAAGGAATGTTTAAGTGCTGCTCAAACCCGGATTATACTTTGTCATTCGTTGTGATTCCGACAGGATGTTTGAGTGTCGCCCGAACTCGGGCTATACTCTGTCATTCGTTGCGAATCCGCTAGATGTTTAAGTATCGCACTTTTTCATTTGTCGTGAGGATTTTAATCTCGTGAGCTTATCGTAAAAGTTTTATCCAGTTATTTACCTAGTTTCGTGTGCATTATTGTTTAAATTAGGTTATCAGGCTTATCAATAGGCTAAACTCTACCCCATACACTTACAATCAAAGTAGATGCTAATTCACAGAAGAATTTGAATCAGGAAGCTTGTTAAATCAATACTGCATGCTTATAATGTGAGTCATTCTCTTTTTATCAACTGTTTTACAATACTCTAAATTATTTTCAGAAGTTATAATTACAGGGATTAAGTCGTGGTTATCTTGAATCACTGGCTAGTGGGGTATTGTGCACATTACTAATTTCTCACGGTTAGGCTAATAAATCCTAACAGTGATAATCATCACTACTTGGGTGAAAGGACCCAATAGTGGTATGACCATCGTCACCAGGAGGTGACACAGCGCCAGATAAAAATAAGATAAAAGCCATCGTAATCGCTCTTATGCTGTAATTTATAACTAAGAGTGTGACATCTGTGCTTGTGTAATCATTTTGCAAACTCTGAACAATACAATATTAATAAAACAGTGTGTTTTGATCGCAATGTTTGTCATTTATGTTTGATTTTATGCACGTGTTGATTTTTGATCGATTTTGATCTCTAAATCGCTTTCTGGGGAGTTATACGCAAACTGATGCTTAAACACGATCAGTTTAATGCAACAAACACTCCGGGACATCATCATAAACTTAACATACCTTAAATAACCTTTACATAACTTAGAAATAAGTTTTAAAGGCTTTGGTATGGCAAAAATAAGTTTATTCGCTCTCAGGGACTATTTGCGTCAACTTGCAAAAGTCTGCCGTTTCGTAAGGCAACGTACAGTCCGGAACTTGATCATAAGTTAAACATACCATATATAACCTAAACATGGCTTAGAAATAAGCTTTGATGGGTTCGGTGTACGAAAACATGCTTATATGATCTTTCAGGGACTAAAAGTGTCAAAAAAGGCATAAGTTTGCATTTTCGCGCATATCTTACGTTCTGACCACATCCGGACATCCAAAATTTTCGTCCACACTAAAATATTTTTATTTTAGTGATCGGCATGCAAAAATACCATCCGTCGCTTAATTTGGTTCGTTTTCGCGTCCGTTTGAGTTTCGTCGTAATTTAGCGAACAACGCGACCGTAGGACCAAACGAGCCGACATCCGAGAGTGTTCCAAGCATATTTTGAGTCCTTTAAACTTTATTGACCTTGTAGAGCCTTGAAAATGACTTAACGGGGGTCAAAAAGGCCTGAAATGGACTCGAATGCATGCAGGGACCAAAGCTGTCAATTATGAAACTTGTGCTGAACTGGGGAGGTCAGGTGGGGCGCGTAAGCCCACCCCCATCTCTTACGCGGGGCGCCTGAACAGCCCAGTGACCAGAAAGTTTGTTTTTGGCTGCTGTTTCATAATTCAGGGGCTGTTTATGCAAATTCTTTGTGTGGTAACCAAGTTATCTCTTCCCCAAGGCTTCTAACCTGCTTGTAACAAGTGTAGGGTCAAGATTATTGCTTGATCACCACACAAAATGTTCCTAGTGGCTCTTGATTCCTATAAATAGCCAAGCTCACTTCCTCATTCTTTGCTCATTCCTGTCGTTTCTCTTCTCTCATCTGCTTTGGAGCTCTCTCATCTGATTTGGGAGTTTGTCTTCTTTGTAGAAAAGATAGCAAGGCCTTGGGTGAGCCTTCTTTCATTCCTTTTATTGCTTTTTCTTTATGTTAGTGCAGAAAGTCAAACAGTTTGGCCAACAGTTTGACTTTCGGTTTTGACCATCAATTGGTCAAGTCAAAGTTCAATTGAACTTTGACACGTGATTGTAATCACGATAGTTATAATCCTTCGTGATTATAGCCGCTGATTACCACGTAGGCTAGGTGTAGTGTCGAGTCAAAGTTTCGGTCAAAATGCGTTTTAGCACGCATTTTGCAATGGAACTACTTTAGGGTATCAAAACACTTTGTTTTGATACCAAATCAGTAGGTTAAACATGTTTTGACATGTTTAACTCGACACTATTAGTTTAGTGCTTGTTTAGGGTCGTAAGTTAAGCGGTCTAAACAACCGCTTACACTTCCGAGCCCGACCCGTTTGATCGATCTTTAGGATCCGACCAAGCTTAGTTAGTGATCATAGTTGCGTAGGGAATAACCACTGAGGTTATACCTTATGATCACATAGGATTGGTTAGTCATATGCTTGTTTACTTGTATGCCCATAGGAAATGACCAAAATGCCCTTTTGAAGCATAAATCCATATTTTGACTATGTGAACATATTTTTTACTAGTAATCTGATTTAGTAAAATGTTTAGGGATAATTGGGCATGTATGACTTGACATAGCACATAGATAACCATCCGAACATAGTTTTATGCAAACGACGCCTTATAGTAGCTTATGTTACCATAATGTGTCAAAACGGGTCAAAAGCACTTAGGTAGACTTTCCAATCAGAATGTAGGGCCTATTAAATCATACCATATGAGTTCAATTACTCATTTGATTTATAGAACCTCATTCTCTCCTATCTCCCGATTTAGGAGCCGATTTATTAACATAGTTACCTATACTAGGTGCCGGTTGATTCTGTGATACTTGGAGCTTAAATTGGTCTTATTCTCAAGACTAATTAGCAATCCCAAGTGAGTACATAGTTCCCCTCTTTTACCGTTTTCAAATACTTTGGGGTGATACACATGTACATACGTGTTACTTTCGTGCATTTCATGCTTTTATGACATAAACATGCTAGTTTCACCTAGTACACTTATAGCACATGTTTTCCATTGTGTTTTGCTATGTATGTCAAGCATGCTAGCGCATTGATTTGTTACACATATGTTGCATATGTTTATTTAGCATACGTACACATTGTTTTACATGACATTTCTGCTATGTATGTTAAGCATGCTAGCACATTGTTTTATATGAACATTTCTACTAGGCATGTTTTTAGCATTCCTAGTACATGGTTTTCACATGCTACATTGGTTATGACATTTGGCATGTTAAATCGGGACAATAATACATTCATTAACATTGATCACGCCGCTCGGACTTATGTAATGGTACCGTAAGAATTGACAACTCCCATTTCTGACTTCCTAGGTTTGTTTGGAAGTTGGGAATGACAGAATCCGACTACATAATTTAGATAAACCTTTAATTCGTTTAAGGGTTTGTCGCCACAGTCGCAAGGCTTGAATGTATGCGATTAACATTACTGCATAAATGTTTGTAATCATAAAGCATTGTTTTTCTGCAAAACATAACATTTGATTTAAACCTAGGTTTATTCAAAAACGTTGTTTTGTACATTTTCTATGGGGTTGAGTAGCTTCTAGTTATTCACCATACATGACATTTGTTACACATTGACAGCATCACATAGTTAAGTAGATGATTTCCTACTTGCTATGCATTTCATTAGTTATACATGATACAGTTATACACATGACATTATACATGGTTTATACATAAACATTTTGACATTTAACATGACATTTTGGTTGGTTATTGATAAGTGACTTATGTAACGGGGCTATGTGTTATATGATAAAAGCATGGTGGATACGCCGCTGGTATTTCCCATATATAAGTGCTTTTATCGTATCATACATTGTTGCGTTATCTAAATCACTTGGACAAGACATGAAACATTTTTAAAAGAACATGACATTGTTTTACAAAGTATACATTTTTATACAAATTCACTTCTACTTGGTTATTCATTTAACCATGCATTTTCCTTTCATTATCATTTGATTTTCATATTGATTTTCACATGGTTTTACAAAGGAAAACATTTTACAAGGTTCATGACTACATTTTATTAAACACTTCTTTCAAATACAAGTCATGAATCTGCATAAACAAAACCTATGTATCTCACAGGCATTTTTATGCTGATGTACCTATTTTTACATGTGTTTTCAGGTGCTAATGCATGATGGTGTTTGTGCTTCACTTAGGCGGACTCGGGCCTTAGTGACTTAAAAGACAGTTAATTATGTTATTTTAGTTTGAACTAAAAGACAATGTAAACTTTAATCTTAATAATACATAACTTTAATTACCATGGTTGTTGAAACAATAATTCTGTCGCATTCACTCCCCGGCGTTTCCGCCGCGGTTTGTTGTTTTACCGCGGCCGGGGTGTGACAAAACCTTTTTAAAACGCGTTTCATGTAATTAAAGTAGATTGGAGTAAGAGTTGGATACGACATCAACAAGACTTACAGTGGCTCATTTTATCAATTAAATTAAATTAAGAATTTTCATTTCATGTAATCGGGTATATCCCATATTAAAGCTACCTTTGTAAAACATGGGTTTATCCCATCTGTTTAATAAATAAAATTCGGTATTTCTAAACTCTGATATTTTTCCTAACTCACGGTTCTGATGATTTCCGCTGCAATGTTTTTAAAATAACCACCGGTATCACTTGGCTGCTCGCGGCGCCCGATTCCATCTAGGGTGGGGTCGGGGGTCGTGACACTATTGCACTTGTAACATTTTATTTTTGATTTATCCAGCCCAACTTTCAACCCCCCATGCAAACCAGGAAACTGCCTGCCAGTTCTCTTGTAAAATTTACTTGCTCTAACACTTAAAAGTGCCAGCTGATGCAAAATATCCATTTCTTCAAGGTCAGCGGGTTCAAAATGTTGTAAATCATTCAACTCAAAAGACAAATTGTCAGAGGTTTGGCTTTTCTTTGTAGCAAATGCAAAGTTTGGTGTGCAAGGATCAGTGTTGAAGTTGTTACCAGAGGTTATGTCAATGTAATGGTCATAACCCTAATCCTTACCACTGCCAGACCCCTCTTCATGACTATATAAAGCAGTGTTTCCCAAGGTATAGTCATTAGTTGCTTTCCCAGACTCTTGCAACTTCTTTTTCTGGTTCAACTCTCTTTCATAAGTAAGGAGTTGACCATGAAGTTGTGTGAGGGTCATTTCTTTGTAACCAACAGATGTTCGAGTGACATGGCCAATTGTCTCCCACTTATCTGGTAACGATCTTAAGAATCGACTATTAATGGTCGAATTTGGAAATTCCACGTTAACCAGCTTAAGTTCACTAATGAGACAGCTAAATCGCTCGAACTGTTGGGTTAGGGACTCACCTTTGACATGACAAAAGGTTTCATACTGTTGATTAAGGACTTCTTTATTGTTTTCAGTTACCTCATCAATACCACCGACTTGCTCTTTGAGAGCATCCCATAACTCTTTTGCACTATTACAATGAAGCAGTCCTGCATAGATTTCATTGGGTAAGGCCGAAGCAACGTTGCTAAACGCCTTAGCATCCAATTCTATTTTTAGGAAATCCTGCTCAGAGTAATTTTCGAGTTTCTTAGGGACCTGTTTGTTGGGATCCTCTGTACTTGGAACCATAGGATCATGTGGTCTAAATAAGACAGATCTCCAGCATCCGGTGTTCTGTTGAGCAAGAATATGACCCATCCTCCTTTGCTAAATGAAATACTCATTTCTCTTTAGCAATGGAGGTTTGAACATTGATCCAATATTGGAATCCTGAGTGTTTTGAGACATTTTCTTTTGTTTTCAACAGAATTAAGATAGAAAAACTTTAAACACAATGATACTCTGTTTTTGGATAAAACTTTTAAACCAAATAACTAAGAGAGCTGATATTTGTAATCAATTTGATTGTTAAACCAAAATTGATTGACCAAGGCTCTGATACCAATTGTTAGGATCTATGTTTGAATTGCTTGCAGTTTTTGTTTCAAAAATGGAAATATGATTGAAGTACAGAAATTAAATGCAGCGGAATAGATGGAAAAATTTTACTACAAGCAATGGTCGTCTGTTTTCATCATCATGCTTAGTAAGAATAATCTTGCATGTGAATCACAAACTCCCCCTTAGCCCAATCACAATGGTTTAAAATAAATTAGAAAGTACTGAAGAAGATGACAAGTGTTGAATTGATCTTTTTATTAAGATGAGTGTTAATTGTTACATCGATGCGTATTTATACTAAACTATCTAACCACTGAGCATCTTTGCTGATGTCATGGTTGATAGTGACAGCTAACAAAAACTAACTCTAACCTCTGCTAGAGCTAAACACTGTTAGTGCTAATGCACTGTTACATTAAACAAAGATAAACTAAACTACTGTTGGCTAACCACTGATCCTATATCTTCTATCAGACCTTTGCATATCTTCTGTCAGACGTTGGGTAGCAGTACTTTGCTTTTATTCTATCAGAGGTTGCAGTAGGTCTTGTAATAAATAAGTCAGTGGATACAGATACAGAAACAGTGGTTGTAACCTTGGATAGTTTGGACCAAACCTTGGATAGTGTTTTTGGCTTTGCATCATATGTTCCTTTGTTCAATCCTAACACATAATAATCTAAAAAAAATTCTAAAATATATAAGTTGAAAATCAAGGTGTTTGAGATAATTAGGATGCCCATTATCTCAAACACCTTAACAAACACTTTAATACCACTAGCCCTATGGTGAAAACAATAGGAATATGGTGTACACAAGTTGCTCAGTAAATTTTGGTTACAGTGTTTTTTTTTTTTTTCATTTTTAAAACTGCCTTGGGTTATATAGTTAAACCATGAATCTAGCTACATGTGTCCAGAGTGAAAATTCACCAAAAAGTGAATATATGCGAAGCTTTGGATTACAAACTCTAACTTCTAATTAAAATAAGTTAATATTGAAACTGTATTTAATGAAAATCTAAAGTGATAAAATTTATATGTAAATACCGTAAACTTTAGTACTATCAGACAATAACATTTAGCAGCTTTATTGACACAAATTTGCATATAAATCGCTATGAAATAGCTAGAGATGGCAAGTTCAGCTCGTTTGACTATGAACAGGTCAATCTATGATTCCGTTTTGTGTTCATCTCCATCGAGTCAAATGGGTCAGAATAAATCGACAATAGGGTTTCCTACAAGCAAATGTACACGGTATAATACAATTCATAGCATTGCTATTGGTGGGTTTGAAACCTTACCTCTTTTATAGAGATACCACTCCCTCGGCTCTATAATAGTTTCTTAAATCCTTATTCGAAACTTCCATATATAAACATCAAACTTCCAATATGAGCTAATGACATGCCATAACCTCATACTTCGCATATATAGTGTTCACATTCATATCGTCATGTGCCTGTTACTTTGGGCGCTCTAGTGGAGCTATGCAGTTGAGCAGTGCTTAATTAATTAATTTCAGGATCAAACACACACATTAGCAGATAAGAATTGTTTAAACATATGACCACAAAAGTTTTGGACCAAACCATTTTGATACTCAATGATTTAATCCACTATTTTCTTGAGAAAGGATAAAAAAAGGTTCACTTCTGGAGTTCTAGTTGAAAGAGACTAATGGACACGTACTAATTGATAAAAAGGTCCGTTAAATTCTTGAAACACTTAGGGGCTGTTAGACAATCTCTGCGTTGCTGAAACAATAAAAGGCCTTACTAGGTAAGAGGTTTCAAGCTAGTAAATGCTATTGGTTGAACATCTGATGACTGTGCCGAATTAAATGTATTTGTTTGGTCAGAGTTTTGATGGCTGGCTATACTGAATGATGAATAATTATAGAAGGAAAATGCAAAACATTATAGAAAATACAATTACAAATAGATCATTCAAAATCCATGGAAATGAACAAAAATCCAGATAGGAAATAATACTTTGCGTACGATTTCAGTTTGAATAATTTAAAATTAATTGACTAGCTATTTGGTCATGTAAAGTAATACTCAATGGCTTCTGAACTCCATTATATGTCGTGAACGAACTGGCCATCACTTTATCCACCTTGTATTTTAGAAAACACAATGTTCTCATCATAGTCCATACATAATTAATCATGAATATTTAATTTCCTTATAAAATTATAGATGGTGAAACAAACAATCATTATGTCTCTTTGTATTAGAAAAGAAAAGGGAATCATTTGCTTTAAGATTGGGAATCTTGTCTTCAAAACATCATATGTGCGCTCACTAACATTCATGAGTTCTGCGTGAGCTTGATTGAATCTTTCTTCTTTGGTTAACGCACGCTGTCATTGAAAATTGGCTAACCAATACCTCGTATTTACGATCAAGAGTCATAAATCTACAAGTGTTGGTGTATACATTGTCGCAAAGGTAATATGTATCTGTAAATGTTAGTATCTAAACTATTACATTAAAAAACATATAATCTCATACTAAAACAAGAGCATACTTAATGGCACATGACATTCTTTCATTCAATTCACTATTATTATTATTATTATTATTATTATTATTATTATTATTATTATTATTATTATTAATTAATTAATACAAAACTATAAAATATTTCTTAACAACTTAATACTAATAAATATTTTATTGTTTACTTAGATATTGATTATTTACTTTTGATTTATCTAAATATATAGTTAGCTATTACTAACAATTCTACTTTAAACAATTTCAAATAATGTTAATGTGACAACACCTTCTTATTCTTTAAAAGGATTTTTTACTATATGTTTAAACATCTATTAAATAAATTATTATTTTATATTATAATAAAAAATGGTAAAGAATAGGTTAATCCGATATTTGAAATCAGGTTTACTTCCATGCTTTGAAAACACTTTTAATGTTATTAGACCTGTGTAATAAACGGGTCTAAGGATAGAATATCTTCATAATAATTTTGATGCAAGTCTATACTCACCGGATGTCCTAAATGGAGTTATATTTTTAGACTTGCCAAACCATTGATGATTACCAGAGGTCAGTGTTCCAATGACGTTATCAAGATATATTAAATATTTATCGAAAGAATGGTTTATGTAATGGAACTCGACTACAGGTCCTATCACTAGTGATTAGGTTATATTGAGGCACTCATTATCCGGAAGTAATATTGGCACTTGAACGTTTATCTCTAGATTTCGTTTAATACCGCCAAATAGAAGGATTGCATTTGAATTAAATTGAAAAGGTGTCGGTTTCCTCTCGCCCTACGTTTTTCCATGACGATAAATAAAAGTGTAGGACAATTTCTATGTAAAGTTGGTTTGTTTTTAAAGAATCGGTTTTTACATATGACCAACTGTTGCGTCATCATCTATGGTAAAAATTCACTTACGTAAATTTATAGATTTATGAAGAGAATATAAAATTAAATAATTTATAAATTTATATCCTTAAACCCGTGTAGCACACGGGTCTAATAATCTAGTGTACTTAATAATCAAAGTTAAAGAAAGATTTAAAGCCTGATGGGGGAAAGGAAGGAAAGCCAGAAGTCAGGTGAAATGCAACTTCTTTTAAGCTCGTTAATCATGTGCAATGCCCTCCCATCAGCGGCCCATACGAACATGAATATCATATAAAAATCACAAATTGCTAAGACAATTTGAAAGCATTCACCTTTTCCTCTTCTCTTGTAACAAGTTTCTTGATATAAGAGTTCCATCCAACGCACTTATTACCATAGGAAATATTTGTTTTAGCTTTTTGTGAGGTATTTGTGGTTACACAAAAAGATGTTGGAACTATAACTTCTCTTGCGAAATTTATCATTGCATTTAGGACCTCATGAAAACATCTATGAATCATTTATGTTGAGTATTGAAATCTTCGTTTAACCATTCAAAAAAGTTCGTTATGTCCGATGAAAAAGTTATTTAAGTGTGCCAGAAAATCATATTAGTTATACATGGGTTTATGATGTAAATACAAAGAAAACATAGCTTTATTTTATGTTTATAATTTGTCAGTAACTTTCAAATAATATGTTATTAAAAGCTCTGGTTTGCATTAATTTGTTTTATTTTCAAATACCAAAAATAATTTTCTAACAAATTAACTATATGTACTTGTTAGAAGCAAGTAATGCATGCCTGACCCTTCAACAGTCTTTTGCCAAAAGAAAAGAACTCTACTTTTAACCCACAAAGTTGTAAACTAACAGAACACAACTATTGCATGAGAAAACTTGAATAAAAATCATGGAATATTGTTTTTTTTTTAACAAAAATGGTTCCGTCCACTCTATAAAATGCTATCCTTCTTTTTTCTCAAGGCTTTCTTATAGCTATTCCAACCATTAAAAAATTTCTCAGATCACTATTTTCTATTCATCACACATTCTCATTTATCATTCGTTTTACCACCTCTATTATTTGAGTTCTTAGGAAACTCAATGGCTATTGATTTCTACATCTACAATGCTAATCACAACATATATGATGTTCTTCTAAGCTTTAGTGGTCACAAAGTTGTAAACTAATAGAACACAACTATTGCATGAGAAAACTTGAATAAAAATCATAGAATATTGTTTTTTTAACAAAAATGGTTCTGCCACTCTATAAAATGCTATCCTTCTTTTTTTTTTTTTTCTCTCAAGGCTTTCTTATAGCTATTCCAACCGTTAAAAAATTTCTAAGATCACTATTTTCTATTCATCACACATTCTCATTTATCATTCGTTTTACCACCTCTATTATTTGAGTTCTTAGGAAACTCAATGGCTATTGATTTCTACATCTACAATGCTAATCACAACATATATGATGTTTTTTAAGCTTTAGTGGTCATTAATAAAGGTATGCTTTACTATTAATCTCATTGTAGTGATGTTCAATAGCCTTAGAACAATCACACTAGCTTCTATATCATTATTTCAATAACTTACATAAAAAACACATTTATTCTTAAAATTTGAAGATCAGTTAAAAAACTCACATATCTCATTCTTTATATTTATATTTATTTAATTTAATAATGGTTTCCGGTGAGTTGTACGGTTTGGAAACTGTGAAGCAGAGTCGGAATGGTTGGAATGAGAATAGAGGAAGGGGCGGAAGTAGGTAAAGAGGGTCTCCAATCCGGGGTTTGGGGGAGTAGAACCCTGGATAATGGGAATATGCTGCCTTGGTTTCGGAGGAGGGTCTTGAGTCCATATCTGATACAGGTCTCAGACATCGGGTGCATGGTGCAAGACGGACTCCATTTTGTTTGCCATGAGTGGAGTAGGGTTGTGGAAGAAGAGTGGAGTAGGGTTGTGGAAGAAGAAGATAGGTTGTTAGGGATAAAAAGGTTAAGATTCTAGGGTCTAATTCCGTACGGACATGCGATGTGTATTTTTTGGATGGGGTAAACTTGGGGCCCACAGAATCTCACACTCACTCAGACTCAGACTCAGGTGTATAATTAATGACGTCGTTGTCCAAAAAGGCTATTTTCCCCTGATTATTAAAGTTTATTTTGTAATTATTAAAATTATATTATATGTCATCAGTGCAAATACTATGCCATTATTATTTGTGACTTTTGTCTTTTTTTCTTTTTTTAGGAGCATATGCTAACGGACCCGGTCATTTACGCTAGTGCACGTCCAAGCCTAGAATAATTTATGACTTATGTCTTTTTTTCTCTCTTTAAGGGCATTTCTAACGTACCTAGTCATTTACGCTAGGGCTCGTCCAAGCTTGGCTCTTAGGTTTAGCCTACCCTTATCTTATATAAAAAGAGGATGTTTCCATTGCTATCTAATGGTGTTTATAAATCATTGAAGCTGGTCTACAAATCCAAATCAACGTAAATAGGTCGATCAGTATGAGATATATATGTTTCCATTCATGATTTACTCAGAGGGTGGGTGGCAAGGAGGGTCAATCGGAGGGTGATGAGGATGGTCAAATGGAGGGTCACGAGGAGGGTCAAACGGAGGGTCACGAGGATGCTCACGAGGAGGGTCACGAGGGCGGTCAAATGAAGCTTCACGAGGAGGGTCAGATTCATTTGATAGTAAAGATGACCGGCCCATATGGTGAGTGGGGGTTTCCTGATTTGGCTCGCAAGAACAAGCTTGCCGTGAAGAGTGTGGAGGATTTCCCTGACGTCGAATTTAAGCATTACATATGCAAGAATGGTGACGATGATAAACCGGACAACACATTCGACACAAAAGACATGAAAACTTTCATGTTCACGAAGCGGGTTAAGAAAACAGCCAAATCACACATCATTGCGCCTTACAGTTGAACAAAAAGAGTCAAAATGGGTTTGTGTAACAACAAAGAGTCAAAATGGGTTTGTGTAAAAACAATTATCTGGGATCGGTCGGTCTGGTAAAACTAACAATACACTTTTTGTCAAAACTTATAATCTTGATATACAATATAAAAGTGTCATCTATCATCTATGGTGCAAAACAATTGATGATTTAACACTCCCACCACCCCCTTGAAAATGTACAAATTTTGTTCTCATAATCTTGTGAATTGTGAAAATGTACAAATTATAGTTTTTTAAGCCACAAATCGCACAGATTAACTCTGAACTAACAAATAAAATTAAACAAATCACAGTTAAGGATGGCATACTTGCAACTCCTTTTCGCCAAATTGTGTTTTGATGGTAACAGAAAAAAAAAATAAATGTCACTTGCTTAAAAAAACGCAAAATTCAATCCAAGGAAAGCAGTACATGGAAGAAGTAAATGTTCATATCCCTGTATTTCTACATAAGTTTACAAAACCCAAGCATTAAAGAAGTACATGGTGTCAAGAACCATACAAAACAAAGAAATAGCGACAAAAACATTGATGAATGAGTTTATTAAGAAGTTTATACTCGAACCAACGAACACAACGGAACCCTAGAAGAACTCACGAAAATATGTGAGTTCTTCACCAATACAAAGTGATAGACTGATCTAAAACAATCAGTTAATATGAAGTTAATATACGATGAACTTCGATGCACAAACCAAATGAACAAGATTATAAAGAATCTGGAAACTCTGCAGTGTTCGATGAAGGGAAAGACGAAAACACGTATTGAGTGAACCCTTGCAAAAGAAACTGATGGAATCTCTCAAATCTCATCTGAACCAATAAACATTGTTTAGTGCCTTTATATATTCGAGCGGTTGATGATGTGATCCATCTTCAGTTTGAACCCTAAG
This sequence comes from Helianthus annuus, assembly GCF_002127325.2. Taxonomy (NCBI): domain Eukaryota; kingdom Viridiplantae; phylum Streptophyta; class Magnoliopsida; order Asterales; family Asteraceae; genus Helianthus; species Helianthus annuus. The sequence continues at coordinate 66,445 of NC_035439.2, forward strand.
CCCACCAGCAACGGAAATATATGACCAGCTTCTAATTAAGTAGCCCAATGTCTGGGTCCGTAAAAGCCCGGTAGCTCCTTAATACCCATCGGCAATAGCTCATTGAACATACGGAATAAAAGAACAAGTAATATTAATAACAATAATATGTTTGGTATAAAACTGGAATAACTAATATAGTATATTTTCTACACATGGAAACTTACCCTCACATATTGTGGAAAATTTTCAATCGTTCCTAATGGTGGATGTTTCTTTATGTGTTCCCGCATCTCAATCAATGAAATATCCGTAAAAAGCATACCTATGACATCAACGAAGTGCACATACCTATGGTTAGTTGTTTTAAATGTTTGCCTTTAGCTCATTTTCTATATTAATTTTTGTAGTCCACTCAATTTCAAAATTCCCTTGCCAATTCTAGCTGAAGAACTTTCAGTCTCAACCAAATTAACTATATTAAAGTCATTGGTTTTTCATTTTCATACAATAAACAAAACCTCAGAACTCGAATCAAGAAAAAGCCTTAATAGAGATGCAAAGCCCTAATTTGTCGTAACCGCCGCTCCGGGTGACTATCGCAACAAAAATCACCATGCTTAGCTGTCACCTGTCATCAGTGTCTCAGTCGCTGGCCGATGAACAGTAGATAACTTTTGTTGGGTCTATATTACAAATGATACACATCAATCAGTTAATAATAGCCGGATACTCAACAAACAATCACTAATCCTGATTTGACACAACAAATACGAAACCCATACTCATATAAAAGTAAATAAAAGGTGTATAAACTCACAGATTCACGGTGACCATGTAAACCATCATCACCGTCCCCATCTTCTTCATCCATTCTTCTCCGAGGAAGTTCTCCGCCGGCAACGTAAAGAAGATTCCTAGATGTTTGATTACGGTTAACTTCCGGGCGGTAAAGGGCACTTAGGGCTTCTTCCGCTTGACACATTTTTTTGCATCCACAGAGGGTAGGTTAAGGATAATCAGCCATGATTTTTGTACCTAAACAGAAAACCATGGAAACACTTTATACACTTATTTGCTGAAAAAAAGGTGAATCAGAATGCACCCTCATAAAATAAAATTGCTGATGCAAAATCATATTCAAACTAAGACAACTACAAAGACAATTAAATAATTAACAGTGTACGGAAAATTAGGGTTTAGAACCAAGCGCTTACCCCAAGCAACAGTACACTTTCCTAGTAGCGCTAGCCTGATTAGCTCGACACTCAGTGTACCTGAATAATCAAAACACATAAGACTACATCCAACAATTGAACCAATTATTCAATAACAAAACACTCACATAGATCCATAATATGATTTCAACAAATCGCACAGTTGCCCACCACAATATCTGCATCAATCAAAGTACATTAAACCATACAAGAGAACAAACATCTCTCTTGCTTCATAAACTTCCATCTGACAGTGACCGCTTTCCTGCCTGCGCAATAGCATTCTCTAGTGACCATATTTTTGAAACTCCCATTCGCTATTATCTGCAAAAGAAAAAAAATAAACACCCTGTTATAAAGATAATTAAAAAGGCATCATGATGAAAACATAGCAGTTGTGTACCTAGAGGGCAAGCTTGACCTGTTTTCAACAAACGCTAACGCAGTGGAGATGGAACGCATGGTTGCAGACACCTGCGAGATGGTACAGTTTGGTAAAAATCATACACAAAGATATAATATTTTAGGGGTGTAAGCAAGCTGAGATGCTTGGATAGGATAGACTTGTAAAAGTCGGATATGACCCCAACTTAAACAAGCTTGAGCTGAATTCGACCCTCATATAAACCTCAATTAACTTGCATGCTCAAACTTTATGTACTAATATCCTTTAGGCTAGTGAGCCTAACAGACGGAAGAATTAAATTATTTAAGCAGCCATGTGTAACTTAATAATATGTGAAAGCCCTAAACAGTAACCCATCCCCCACTGCCCTACATACGTCAACATGTATAGTTTAAGGAAACTGAACATACTATGTACGAAATACGAGTTAGATAATTATATTTTTTTATTAGGAGTGATTATTTGATATTGTCACACCCCCAAAATCCACCATGCGGAGTACCACCGCTTGGAGGCGTGACGTGACCAGGATCGAGCCACCAATCATATTGAACAACGTAATAAGTAAATAAAATCAACCACAATACAATTGGTGACCAAAGCTAGTTAACTAAGTTCAAATTAAATAGCGGAAGCATTAAAAGTAAAACCCAAAACATAAGTCCATAGTTCATAAGTTTAAGTCCAAAGCGTAAGTTTAATAAGTTCATAAGGATTTAAATATTAAACACGGAGCATAATAGTCCGTATCCCACAACGACTTTTTCCTCGTGCAAGCTCCAAGCATTTAACGACCTGTAAGGCATGTAACAACGAGTCAACAACAAAGTTGAGTGAGTTCACGGTTGGTTGATTGGTTTTAAGTTGTTTCTGAAAACGTTGTTTGTCTTTCGTTGGCGTAATTGCCGTGGGGGTTACCCCGTAGTTGAAAGTATGATTAACCAGTTCATTCTTTATTACCCAAACCATATCCATGATTAGTGGGGGCTTCCCCATGTGAACCACTAGACCTTACCATATCGACTACTAACGCAAATAAGTTGTGCCCTACGTCAGTGTCTATCATCACTGACAGTTTTCCATAGTCCATTAGTACACGCCCGTCCGACTGGCACGGTGTGGGGTTTGTTAAACCTAATAGCGCTATTAACTAATGACCCGCTCGCCATTGGCCTCGGCGATTAAGTCGATATAAAATGAGGGACTTCATGATAGAGTTTTGTCTAGTAAATTTTAAGGTTGTTGTCCTACCCAAGGAGGACGAACGTACGTAGTTCTACCCATGGAGAATACGCAGGATTAATATTGGCATCCTACCTATGGAGGATGGTCGTACATATCCTACCCAAGGAGGATATGTAGATTCCGTTTTAAATTCTTTTACCCATTCCCAACCACCGGGAATCCCATGCCTTAGAAAGTGTGTGAACTCACATCGGTTTGCTCGGTTAGATTCTCAAAAATAGCTAACAGTCAAAGTCGGTCAATCACGTCCTAGTAGGATTACCACTTAGTTTATTAGTGACTTCAAATAAGCACAAAGTTCCTACACGCGTCTATCACATAACAAGCATCACATCAATAGTTCATGCTCATATCAACATTCCACCTATAACTACTAAGAACAGGCATATGATATTGAACATATCACTTTCATTGACATATGACATGTTAGATCATCCTCAGATAATATACTCGACATTTAGACCCGCAAATTACTACCTTTGTCATTTTAACTTAAATATCCAAAACTGGGCTGTTTTCGGGCATTTTGATAAAATAGTTATCTTACTTCAAAAATTCCCAAATTTTTACAGAAGGTGCTAGACGATCCAAATATTATTGTGTAAAAATATCGGAATCCAATTCATCACCAATTTTTTATAAAAATTCATTTTCCGGACTGCAATCAGATTCATTACTTTCTGACTGCAGTCCACGGAATAATTCATTGTAAGTCGGATTGACGAAATTCTAGTGGGACAATTACTACGACATCAGTGTCCATCTACAGTACCAACTTCGTGACCTATTTCTACTCAGGTTTCAAGTTATGATGAAGAATATAACACATATTTTCAGCAGCAAAAATGCAGCTTTAGCTACTGTTACAAAATGACACTTTAAAAATAGTAAACGAAGTCCAAAAATTATGATTCCAGTGCCATTAGAACCGTATTTCATAATACATAAATCAAGACTTTAGAAAATACATTTTTTGTTAAGTTACGGTCTGGTTACAGCCAACTGAAGTTGGCTGTTGTCACACCCCCAAAATCCACCATGTGGAGTATCACCGCTTGGAGGCGTGTCATGACCAGAATCGATCCACCAATCATATTAAACAACGTAATTAAGTAAATAAAATAAACCACAATACAATTGGTGACCAAAGCTAGTTGACTAAGTTTATTTTAAACATCGGAAGCATAAACGTAAATCCAAAAACATAAGTCCATAGTTCATAAGTTTAAAGTCCAAAGCGTAAGTTTAATAAGTTCATAAGGATTTAAATATTAAACACGGAACATAACAGTTCGTATCCCACAACGACTCCTTCCTCGTGCAAGCTCCAAGCATTTAACGACCTGTAAGGCATGTAACAACGAATCAACAACAAAGTTGAGTGAGTTCACGGTTGGGCGTTTGTTTTTGTTGGTTCAAAAACATTGTTTTTGTTTAGTTGGCTTACTTGCCGTGGGGGTTACCCCATAATTGAAAATATGATTAACCCATTTCCTTCTTTCCCCAAATCATACCCATAATTAGCGGGGGCTTCCCCGTGTAAACTACTAGACCGTTATGATATCGACTACTAACGAAAAAATAAGTTGTGCCCTATGTCAGTGTCTATCATCACTGACAGTTTGCCATAGTCCATTAGTACACACCTGTCACACCCCTATTCTCCACATGTCACCGGTGGGCCCGGTGGGGAGTATCGTGACGTCATTGATATCATCATAGTCAAACAACACAACACATAAAATGCACAGCGGAAGCAAAAGATATAGATTTATTTCAACCGAACAAAATGTAATGTTTGAGTATTACAACACAGTCGAAACAGATCCACAGGCGGATCAAATAAAAAGGAAAACTGTTCAACAGACTTTGACATCTAAAGCTTGCGAGACTTGAGTAATGATGTCTGGAGTAGCCAACCTATTTCGTCTAGCACCTGCACTTAGCCTTTTTGGAAAATACGTCAGTTTGCACTGGTAAATACAACTTAACTGACTCATTTTGAAAAGAGTTTGAAAATTGATTTAAATGCACTTCGGCAAAAATATTTTTATAACTTGGGACAATTATTCAAAATAATCTTGTATACAATTTTACTCATTTGTCGTCCATTAGGGCCGGTTTGTAGGGCCAGACTTAAGTTAACTGACACGCCACAGGTATAATGCCCACAAGGTCGATTCCTTATAGTGGGATACCAGTTTTTACATAATGCAGCTGTCAGGTGTACGCCTACACCCCGTGCTTAGGTCGTGGCCATTTCATTAATGATGCCAAGGATATCCGGGACATGGTCATTTAACCCCTAAGGGCCATACACCAAATAATACACATCAAACAGGTTATGTAAATACATCAATCACAATACGATTTAAATGACTACATACACCCGACCAAGCGGTACTTTTATAGTACCGTATCCCAAGCCCGTATAGGGAAAATAAGTTAAGGGTATTTACCTGAGCAATGTATAAATCAAATACAGCAAGTGCACGTATCTTTTACTGGGCTCCTAATCTGGAACGAAGGTTTTTAATAACCTATTAGAATCCTAACGGGTCTTTAATTAAGCTTAGACTTAGACCGGTTAGTTTTAAAAAGGAACACACGGTTCAAACGCATGAAGAAGCGAAGACCGGCTTAGAATGTGGTTTTGACCCAACAAGCTTGAATACTTGTTTAATATGGGTAACTTAAACACATTCTGAATTTTGAGACAAAAACGATATGGTTTGACCCATTTCGGCTAATATATGTAAACTAGTTACATAGACCATTCCGAACGCGAAACATGCGTAACGGGTAACCATAAGAGTCATACATGTTCCATAAGTAAATATGCCTTTGATATGTTGTGATATCGGTAGGGTATCTTCCATCATGCCCAAAACGAGTTTAAAACCAATTTATGCCCCGTAGGGTATTTTGGTCATTTTAAAGGTTATAAAAGAGGTTAAATAGTAATCTGAGTTTCGGGTCTGATTATATCAGTAAAAATACTTAATTTACTAAGTTACATCAGTAGGGTATAACCTATACGTGAAATTTATCACTTATAACCAAACTATGCATCTTAAGGGCATTTTGGTAATTTCACATAGGCTTAAAAAGGTTAAAACTAGAATTCTGAGTTTAAGACTTTTGCTTACTGCTAAAGTATGAAGGTTTACTTAAAACATGAGTAGGTATCAAGTCTTATACACCTAAAATGGGTTTTAATACATACTATGCGTTAAAAACGCTTAAAAGGCGATTTTGGGCTACTTCCGGGTTCTTAAAGGAAAACTGATATTTTTACTATTCCAAAAGGCTTAACATATTCTAATTATCATATTATATTAGTAGAAAAAGATTTGGTATCAAAAGGTTTGGTAAAACTCATTTTATGGCATAAAGGGGTAAAACCGACAATTACCGAATCAAGCTTAGAACTCTAGGTTACGATCAGCCTAAAAATAAATAAAAATCTTCAAAAATCCCAAAATATTATATTACATCAGTGGGTAATAAGTTTGGTATTAAAAATTGGGTTTAGATAGGCTATATGCTAATCCTACGGTTTATTTACCGAAAAGCTTCTTAATTACGCTAATGAGCATATCTCCTAATCTAGACCTCAAACTGATGTGAAATTTTATGGACATGCTTATAGATCAGTAATAAAGGTTTTAGTCCTTTCACATCTTCAAAAATCTTGTTTTAGCATTAAAGGGCATTATGGTCACATTTAGGCATTATGGAAACATGCGATGGTCTTTAATTCTAAAGAACCAAGTAGTATAACTTTGGGGGGTTATACTATCATATAACATGATCACAAAGGACCCTAAGGCATAAATAACTCAAGCTAATTCGGGTCAGAACTGAAAGTCAAAGCAAAGGTCAAACTTTGCGACTTTCGGTTGCGAACCGAGCCTATACTTAGAATTGTCGGGTTGAATCATGCTTAGACATGTTCAACTAATATTTACCAAGTCTTTAAGTGACAAAACTGATTTTTATAACCTTTATATCATTAGTTATGAATTTTATTTAAAACAAACCCGATTAACTTTAATTTGACCCGACAATTAAACTAAGTAAACGTGGTAATTAGGAGGTGCCCTTTAGAGGGTTAAATACCTACCTAATTACGATCACGTAGCCATGTTTAATGCGAACAATGGCTCAACCGATTAAAAGTCAAAGTGTTTATCGATAACGCTTGACTTTTCGGTTTAAACGCTAAACAAATAACTAAGCATGAAAGGAATCACTTACATAAGTCCAAAGGACTTGGATGAGGTTCTCAAGAAGCTCAAGACCCTCTAAAATTGCAGAGAATTCAGAAAGGAATGGATGGTGCAAGTGAAACCCAAAACAAGGGGGGTATATATAGGTTTTTGAGAGCCGTTAGGATCGTTCATCGATAAACGTGATTCGATCGTGGCCTTACAAGTGTGCCCCCTGATTTAGGAAACCATGGGTGCACAAAAACCAGCCCCTAGAATCAAGGATTGAGAGACAAGAGCAAAACTGTGACAACTCGTAATTTAAACCCACTTTGTGTAACGTTACGTGCTCACGTGAACTATGTTGGGTGAATGTTATGGTTATTTTATGTGAATGTTATGTTTATTTTATGTGAATGTTATGTTTATTTTATGTGAATGTATATTTATACAAGTGACCCGACCGCACAAGACTCTCGAACGCACAACCTCTACTTGAACGCACAAGGCCTTGGGCCGTATTCCTTGTAACCGGAACCAATGGGCAGCCCATTAGGGGGTTTCGGCCCACTTATCTTATACGTACAACATACACACACACCTTAGGAGGTCATTCTCTCATTGTTACAATTCTCACAACACACACACAAACCCTAGACGACTTTCTCTCTCTCTCGTTTTGCTTGGAAGCCGACGGCACCAAGATCACACGTTGGATCAATTCTTGTTCACCCTCTTTGATAATGGTTAGTGTTTAATATTGAGATCTTGTTAAATGATGTTGTGATTGCATGATTTTATTAAAACCGATTTGATGTTGCTATGCCTTGCATGCGAGTGATGATGTTTGACTTCTGTTGATGTTCTTGCTATTTGATTTGCTTAAATGTCATGTATGATTTACATAAGGATTGACGATCTTGTGATACTACCGAATAAACAAGCAATCGACTGTGATATGAATTGAACCCGAATGTTATGTGTAAAGTTCTAGGGTTAATTCAATTAAATGGTATGGTATGGATTAGTGTTCATGTTTTGTTTGATTAGGGTTCATGTGATTTGGATGTAACAGCCATGTTTTGATCGATGATTGCTAGATAGAAACTGTTAATTGATTTTTTTAGTAAACTTGGAAACCTTGAATTAGTGTAACTAATTTGCTTAAATCTTGGAAGTTGGTTAATCAATCACACAAGAGTAAATACACAAGCCCACTCGTACAAGGTCTCTTAGTCGCACAAGAGGCCCATACGCACAAGCTGACCCGATCACACAAGTTGTCCGGCCACACAAGATGTTTTAATCGCACAAGGTACCCTAGCCGCACAAGGTTGTCGGATCACACAAGTTGGTCCAGTCGCAAAAGACGAACTGGGCCACTCCGGATTGTTGTTTATTTGTTTATTGGGCTATACATTGTCCTGTTGGGCTTCTAAGTTGTGGGCCGGGTAGGTAATACATCGTACAACCCAAGCTGATCGCACAAATCAGCTTGGATCGCACAAGACTGTTATGTTGTTTAATTGTTTTGGGCCGTAGCTTTGGGCTGGGTAAGGAGCTGGACCGCACAAGTATTATAAATTCCTTAACTGTTGGGCCGGGCTATGGTGGATCGCACAACATGTTGTGGATCGCACAACATGTTGGGCCGGATACTATTGGACTTATTTAAATCGTGCAAGTTGATATGTTGTGACTGTAACTTGTATAGCTTGATTGTTGAAGTGTTGCCATGATCTATACGTGCCTGAAACCTGTTAGTTATGTGTAAACCTGTGTGCATTACGTGAACCAAACCTGACTTGTATGATAAACGTGCTAGGACGTGGTTGAACACATTGTAGCTTAACTGAACTTTTTGTGTATCATACCGAGCAACCCCAGGTGAGTTCATTGCATTTTCTCAAGCATGCGTCCCGGTGGTTTGGGACAACTAGTAAACATTCGGAAGGGAAACATTGGGTAAACAACTTAATCGGTTTTGGTTATTGCCTGGAGGGCAATGGGGTAATTAGTTGATAGCGCTATTAGGTGGGAAACCTCACACCGGGCCGTAAGGACGGGCGTGAACTAATTATCTGGGTATGGCTATGGTTGTTAGAGGCACACTCCTCGGATACATATGGGCACACTCCCTAGGGTATCTAACGATGGCAACATAGCAAACAGTCGTTAAGGGGTACCCACTCCCCGGATACACATGGGCACACTCCCTAGGGTATCTAACATGAGCAACATCGTAACGCAACATTGAATCGCATTAACATACATCTGGTAACTCAACACGTTAACAAAACCTTGAACTCACCAGCGTAGTCTGACACACTTGTTTGCATGCTTGTAGGTCGTTAACCTTGGAACTTGGACTTGCTATCTGGGAGTGCTGGAGTGGTCATGGATCGAAGCTATTGGACTACTTATAATTGATACATTGGTTTTGAGTTTTATTATGAAACAATTGCTAAACGACTTATCATATGCTTCCGCTATATAACTCTTTGTGAATCGATATTTTGTTCGACATTTAATCTTGGCAATTAATGACATGCTTTGTTTAAATATCTATCATTGGTTCAACGTGATTGGTGGCTCAGACTCTGATATGTAGCACGCCTCGCGGGGTTTCCGCAGGTGGTATTTTGGGGGTGTTACAGTTTGGTATCAGAGCCACTGGTTATAGTGAACTAGGTTTTAAAACGTTTTGTAAAACCAGACTATAACCGAACAACTTCGAAAATCGATCATGACACTCAGCTCCAGATTGCAAGGTTCGTCTCTCTCACTTTATACATTACTTGCTTAGCAGTCACACACTCACAACGTATATCAACTGAAACATCTAACACCATAGTGACTTGATAGTGTGACACTACTCTTCGACTCATGTAAACCATAGACCTGTAATACCATCTGTTGTGTTATTTGAACGAGGGAAACTTCGAGCGCAAGCTAAGAGGCTCTGAGATGAACATGCAAACCGCCTTATTATTATGGGTGCACACTTAATAATAACGCGGGGTGCATGCAAGTCCCAGTGAGGCTTATCGAGCGTGAGAAGGGTTCTGCCTTACTATGTGTGAACTTGGTAGTACGTAAATATCAGTATGATCCTTGACTCCTACCTCATTTCGATTTCTAAATCGGTTTATTCCCAACTATAGAAACATGAGTGGACGAGGACATGGACGTGGCAACATCAACATGACTCAGGCTGAGTTGACTGACCTAATCAATACCCGCGTGGCTGAGGCTTTAGCAGCCTATCAAGCTGGTCAACAAGCGCAACCTCAACCTAACCAGCCTGCGTGTACGTTCAAAATGTTTATGGACTGCAAGCCACAGACCTTCACCGGGACTGAAGGGGCTGTGGGACTCCTAAGATGGTTCGAAAAAGCAGAGTCTGTGTTTGCTATCTGTAACTGTCCCGCTGGGGACAGGGTGAAATATGCTGCGGGTACCTTGGCTGATGGTGCCCTAACATGGTGGAACGCCCAAGTACAGTTGTTGGGCATCGAGGCAGCGAATGCCACAACTTGGGAAGACTTTAAAGAACTGATCAGGGAGGAGTACTGTCCTCGGGTCGAGGTCCAGAAGCTGGAAAACGAATACTACGACTTGAAGATGGTTGGATCTGAAGTCGAAGCGTATGTGAAGCGATCGTATGAACTGGCCGACATGTGCCCAAACTTGTCCCGGCCTATGTCTCGGAGGATTGAGTTATTCATCAAAGGGTTGCCTCCGCGTGTGAAGAGCTTGGTCACTGCAGCCCATCTCAATGATTTGACACAGATCGTTCGTCTGACTCACAAGATTGTGGATCAAGAGGTGGAAAGCGATTCGTTACCCCCGCGTATTTCGGCCACTACTACTGCTACACCCACTGCCACTGAGTCTGCTAATGATAACAAGCGGAAGTGGAGTGATTATGACAAAGCATCCAGTGCTGGCCAGACTCAGAAAAGGCCAGACAACAGCAACCGCAACATCAGCCAGTCGTCTTCTGTCAATCAAGGCCAGGGAAGTGGCCACAACCAGGGTTCGTATGCAGGGAAGAAGCCACGATGTAACAAGTGTGGCTATCATCATTTCGGGTCGTGTACTCGGAAGTGTGACAGGTGTGGTAAGGCGGGCCATGAGGCCAGGGATTGTAGGGCCCCATAGCCTAAACACCAGCAGCAACAAAACCAGCAGAATCAGAGACAACAGGGACAACCACCCAGCAGAACCAGGGTTTCAGGAAGGGGTGCTATCAGTGTGGTGATGAGGGTCACTTTAAGCGGGATTGCCCTCAGTTAAACCAGAACGCTAACGACAACAACCGCCCGAATAAAAACAATGCTGGAAACAACAACAACAACAACGGCAACAACGGGGGTAATGGTGCTCGTGGCAGAGTGTTTCAGCTTGGAGCAGGGGATGCCAGGAATGACGGCAACGTTGTAACTGGTACGTTTCCTGTTAACAATCGTATTGCTTCTGTATTATTTGATTCGGGTGCCGATTGGAGTTACGTGTCCCTAGAGTTTAGTCAACGATTAGGGATAACCCCAACACCTTTAGAGGTTAAACAAGTAGTAGAACTTGCGGATGGTAAGACGATAGAAACCTCGACTGTCCTTTTCGGGTGCAAACTAGATCACGTGGGTCAGGTGTTTGATATTGACCTCCTACCCGTTACACTCGGTAGTTTTGACTTAGTGGTAGGCATGGATTGGTTGTCTAAGCACCAAGCAGAAATTCTGTGTAAAGAGAAGATTGTGCGTATTCCTCTCCCTGATGGAGAGTCACTGTTAGTTCAAGGGCATCGTAGTGGGACGATGGTTGGGATTATCACGGCCATGCGTGCACAACAGTATCTACAAAAGGGGTATCCTGCACTGTTAGCGTTAGTTACCAACGCTCAGTCTGAAGAGAGTAAGATCGAGGATCTACCAGTGGTGCGAGAATTCGCTGATGTATTCCCAGAGGAGCTACCAGGGTTACCTCCTCACCGTCAAGTAGAATTTCAGATTGATCTTGCACCGGGAGCGGCTCCAATTGCTCGAGCTCCTTACCGGTTAGCACCTGGAGAGTTACAGGAACTGTCCAATCAATTGCAGGAGTTGTTGGATAGGGGTTTCATTCGACCCAGTTCTTCGCCTTGGGGAGCCCCAGTTCTGTTTGTAAAGAAGAAAGACGGGTCATTCCGTATGTGTATCGACTATCGAGAACTCAACAAGGTGACCATTAAGAACCGTTATCCATTACCACGCATCGACGACTTGTTTGACCAGCTGCAACGGTCAAGCTTCTATTCCAAAATTGGCTTAAGATCGGGGTATCACCAGGTAAGGGTTAGGGAAGAGGATGTTCCCAAGACGGCTTTTCGAACGCGCTACGGACACTATGAGTTTTTGGTCATGCCGTTTGGATTGACCAATGCACCAGCGGTTTTCATGGATCTCATGAACCGCGTATGTAAGCCATATCTCGACGAATTTGTTATAGTGTTTATTGACGACATCTTGGTCTATTCCAAGAACAAGGAAGATCACGAGCGCCACCTACGTCTCATCTTGGAACTTTTGAGAAGGGAACAGCTGTATGCGAAATTTTCTAAGTGCGACTTTTGGATTCGGGAAGTGCATTTCCTTGGGCACGTTGTTAACGAGAAAGGGATACATGTGGACCCTGCGAAGGTGGATGCAGTTAAGAATTGGGCGGCACCAAAGACTCCGTCTGAGGTGCGTCAATTTCTTGGTCTCGCTGGATACTATCGAAGGTTTATTAGAGATTTCTCGAAAATCGCACAACCTCTCACCTCGCTAACACAGAAGAACACGGTATACTCTTGGGGAACGAAGCAGGAAGAGGCCTTCCCGTTGTTAAAACAGAAACTTTGCAGTGCACCAATCTTGTCGTTACCAGAGGGTACCGAAGATTTTGTGGTTTATTGTGATGCTTCGATTCAGGGTCTCGGTTGCATGTTGATGCAATGCGAGAAGGTGATAGCTTATGCTTCTCGTCAGCTAAAGGTGCACGAGAAAAACTATACGACACACGACTTGGAGTTAGGAGCGGTGGTATTTGCATTGAAGATCTGGAGGCACTATCTGTACGGTACCAAATGCACCATCTACACCGACCATAGGAGTCTCCAGCACATCTTCGACCAGAAAGAATTGAATATGCGACAACGACGATGGGTGGAATTATTGAACGATTATGAATGTGCCATCAAGTATCATCCGGGCAAGGCGAATGTCGTAGCTGACGCCCTCAGCAGAAAGGATAATGCACCTAGGCGTGTGCGAGCATTGCAACTCACGATCCAGTCCAACCTTCCCTCCCAGATACGAGACGCTCAGTTAGAAGCGTTGAAACCAGAGAACGTTCGAGCTGAAGCTTTACGCGGCTCGAGGCAACGACTAGCACGGAAGGGAGACGGTGCTTACTACGTAACCGGACGCATCTGGGTCCCATCCTTTGGCAACTTACGAGAACTTGTAATGGAAGAGGCACATAAGTCACGCTACTCTGTACATCCGGGATCAGATAAGATGTACCACGACCTGAAAACTACCTACTGGTGGCCCAGCATGAAGGCTCATATAGCAACCTACGTCAGCAAATGTTTGACTTGTGCTAAAGTCAAAGCAGAACATCAAAAGCCCTCAGGTCTACTGCAGCAACCAAAGATACCCACATGGAAGTGGGAACAGATCGCTATGGATTTTGTGACAGGATTACCTAGAACTCAGGCGGGGAACGATACCATTTGGGTGATTGTTGATCGCCTCACGAAGTCAGCACACTTCTTAGCAATCAAGGAAACAAACAAGTTTTCTCAATTGGCAGCAATCTACCTTAAGGAAGTGGTTTCTAGGCATGGGGTGCCAAATTCTATCATTTCAGACCGAGATCCGCGTTTCACTTCAGAGTTATGGCAGTCAATGCATAAATCGTTTGGTTCCCAACTCGACATGAGTACCGCTTATCACCCGCAGACAGATGGTCAAAGCGAGCGCACCATCCAGACACTTGAAGATATGCTTCGGGCATGCGTACTCGACTTTGGAAAAGGATGGGAGAAGCACCTACCGTTGATAGAATTCTCCTACAACAACAGCTACCATTCAAGTATTAAGGCAGCTCCGTTCGAAGCACTGTACGGACGGAAATGTCGTTCACCTCTCTGTTGGCATGAGGTGGGGGATAGTCAGATCACAGGACCTGAGTTTGTTCTCGAGGCATCAGAAAGCATTGTGCAGATCCGAAACCGTATGGCCGCAGCTCGCGATCGTCAGAAAAGCTACGCTGACAAGCGTAGTAAACCGCTGGAATTTGAAGTTAATGACCGCGTTATGTTAAAGGTTTCACCCTGGAAGGGTGTGGTGCGTTTTGGGAAACGCGGCAAACTAAACCCTCGTTATGTAGGACCATTCAAAATTTTAGAACGGATTGGAAAGGTGGCCTACAGGTTGGAATTACCTGCTGAGTTGGGTAATGTCCATGACGTATTTCACGTATCGCAACTAAAGAAGTGTTTGGTTGATGAAGCGCTAGTCGTACCATTTCAAGAGCTGAAGATAGACGACAAATTACAGTTTGTCGAAGAACCAATTGAGATTATGGATCGGGAGGTTAAAATTCGTAAGCACAGCCGCATACCGATTGTGAGAGTTCGTTGGAACTCAAGACGTGGTCCAGAGTTCACGTGGGAACGCGAGGACCAGATGAAACTTAAGTATCCACATTTGTTCCCCACAGATCAGGCAGAACCTAGCAAACTTAATGCTGAGGCAACTAGTGAATTTCGGGATGAAATTCCCATTCAAGTGGGGGATGATGTGACACCCCAGGAAAACTAGTGAACAATATAGCTTACGTTAGTGAGTGCGTACCAAATTTCGGGACGAAATTTCTTTTTAGTTGGGGATACTGTGACAACTCGTAATTTAAACCCACTTTGTGTAACGTTACGTGCTCACGTGAACTATGTTGGGTGAATGTTATGGTTATTTTATGTGAATGTTATGTTTATTTTATGTGAATGTTATGTTTATTTTATGTGAATGTATATTTATACAAGTGACCCGACCGCACAAGACTCTCGAACGCACAACCTCTACTTGAACGCACAAGGCCTTGGGCCGTATTCCTTGTAACCGGAACCAATGGGCAGCCCATTAGGGGGTTTCGGCCCACTTATCTTATACGTACAACATACACACACACCTTAGGAGGTCATTCTCTCATTGTTACAATTCTCACAACACACACACAAACCCTAGACGACTTTCTCTCTCTCTCATTTTGCTTGGAAGCCGACGGCACCAAGATCACAAGTTGGATCAATTCTTGTTCACCCTCTTTGATAACGGTTAGTGTTTAATATTGAGATCTTGTTAAATGATGTTGTGATTGCATGATTTTATTAAAACCGATTTGATGTTGCTATGCCTTGCATGCGAGTGATGATGTTTGACTTCTGTTGATGTTCTTGCTATTTGATTTGCTTAAATGTCATGTATGATTTACATAAGGATTGATGATCTTGTGATACTACCGAATAAACAAGCAATCGGCTGTGATATGAATTGAACCCGAATGTTATGTGTAAAGTTCTAGGGTTAATTCAATTAAATGGTATGGTATGGATTAGTGTTCATGTTTTGTTTGATTAGGGTTCATGTGATTTGGATGTAACAACCATGTTTTGATCGATGATTGCTAGATAGAAACTGTTAATTGATTTTTTTAGTAAACTTGGAAACCTTGAATTAGTGTAACTAATTTGCTTAAATCTTGGAAGTTGGTTAATCAATCACACAAGATTAAATACACAAGCCCACTCGTACAAGGTCTCTTAGTCGCACAAGAGGCCCATACGCACAAGCTGACCCGATCACACAACTTGTCCGGCCGCACAAGATGTTTTAATCGCACAAGGTACCCTAGCCGCACAAGGTTGTCGGATCACACATGCTGGTCCATTCGTACAAACCCACACTGATCGCACAAGAGTTGTCCAGTCGCACAAGACGAACTGGGCCACTCCGGATTGTTGTTTATTTGTTTATTGGGCTATACATTGTCCTGTTGGGCTTCTAAGTTGTGGGCCGGGTAGGTAATACATCGTACAACCCAAGCTGATCGCACAAATCAGCTTGGATCGCACAAGACTGTTATGTTGTTTAATTGTTTTGGGCCGTAGCTTTGGGCTGGGTAAGGAGCTGGACCGCACAAGTATTATAAATTCCTTAACTGTTGGGCCGGGCTATGGTGGATCGCACAACATGTTGTGGATCGCACAACATGTTGGGCCGGATACTATTGGACTTATTTAAATCGTGCAAGTTGATATGTTGTGACTGTAACTTGTATAGCTTGATTGTTGAAGTGTTGCCATGATCTATACGTGCCTGAAACCTGTTAGTTATGTGTAAACCTGTGTGCATTACGTGAACCAAACCTGACTTGTATGATAAACGTGCTAGGACGTGGTTGAACACATTGTAGCTTAACTGAACTTTTTGTGTATCATACCGAGCAACCCCAGGTGAGTTCATTGCATTTTCTCAAGCATGCGTCCCGGTGGTTTGGGACAACTAGTAAACATTCGGAAGGGAAACATTGGGTAAACAACTTAATCGGTTTTGGTTATTGCCTGGAGGGCAATGGGGTAATTAGTTGATAGCGCTATTAGGTGGGAAACCTCACACCGGGCCGTAAGGACGGGCGTGAACTAATTATCTGGGTATGGCTATGGTTGTTAGAGGCACACTCCTCGGATACATATGGGCACACTCCCTAGGGTATCTAACGATGGCAACATAGCAAACAGTCGTTAAGGGGTACCCACTCCCCGGATACACATGGGCACACTCCCTAGGGTATCTAACATGAGCAACATCGTAACGCAACATTGAATCGCATTAACATACATCTGGTAACTCAACACGTTAACAAAACCTTGAACTCACCAGCGTAGTCTGACACACTTGTTTGCATGCTTGTAGGTCGTTAACCTTGGAACTTGGACTTGCTATCTGGGAGTGCTGGAGTGGTCATGGATCGAAGCTATTGGACTACTTATAATTGATACATTGGTTTTGAGTTTTATTATGAAACAATTGCTAAACGACTTATCATATGCTTCCGCTATATAACTCTTTGTGAATCGATATTTTGTTCGACATTTAATCTTGGCAATTAATGACATGCTTTGTTTAAATATCTATCATTGGTTCAACGTGATTGGTGGCTCAGACTCTGATATGTAGCACGCCTCGCGGGGTTTCCGCAGGTGGTATTTTGGGGGTGTTACAAAAACCAAAGCTGGTTTTCAAAAATCAGGTTGCTGGCACCCCCATACGGACCGTAAGGTCCCTCATACGGTCCGTAAGGACCTGACCTGCACATGGGGTCTTTCAACTATTGACAGTTTTGGCCCCTGCACTCCCAATTGTCATTCCCGACACATTTGAGGACCGTTAAACCATTTTTAAGGCTCTACAATGATGCCTAAGCATAGGGAACATGAAACATGCTCAAAAATATGCCGGGTGTCGGTTCGTTTGGTCGTACGGTCCCGTTGTTCGGCTAATTACGACGAAACACGGACGGACGCTAAAAACGATCCAAATTACGCGACGAATGGAATTTTATCAAGTCAAACACTAAAATAAAATATTTTAGTGCTTACATAAATTTTTGGGTGTCCGGGGATATTCAGAATGCAAGATATGCGCGAAAATGCAAACTTGTGCACTTTTTGACACTTTTAGTCCCTGCATGACATAAAAGTTTATTTTTGCGCACCAAACACCTCTAAGCATATATCTAAGCTATATTAAGGTTAAATTGAGTATTCTAAACTCATAGTCATATTCCGAAAGGTCCGAAACCTTACGAATTGACATACTTTTGCGGTTTGACGCTTTTAACCCCTCGCATACGAATATTGTCATAACTTTCTCATACTTCATCAAAACCTTGTGAAATTTTTATCACACATCCTTGTGAGTATAATTAACCATTACAAAGCATTGGGTTTGCTAAAAGATCACTCAGAGGTATACTTTAAACATGTTGACACATTTAGCCCCTGTAGTTTGTAATTCCTCACTTTCTTTCACAATTAGCTTCGTATGATCCATGATTTATTCGTTTAAGGGTATAAACATCATGTAGGGTTATTGAAAGATATATTTACTCATTGTTGACATTTTGAATCCTTTTACGCACATAGATTTCTTGTTTGTCAACTTTAGTCCCTCAAAATCAATCCTTTACACGTTTTAAGTCCATGACACGTGTCAATACATTATTGGACATGAATTTTCGAGGTGTTACAATGCCCGTCCGACTGGCACGGTGTGAGGTTTGTTAAACCTAATAGCGCTATTAACTAATGACCCGCTCGCCATTGGCCTCGGCGATTAAGTCGATATAAGATGAGGGACTTAATGATAGAGTTTTGTCTAGTAAGTTTTAAGGTTGTTGTCCTACCCAAGGAGGACGAACGTACGTAGTTCTACCCAAGGAGAATACGCAGGATTAATATTGGCATCCTACCTATGGAGGATGGCCGTACATACCCTACCCAAGGAGGATATGTAGATTCCGTTTTAAATTCTTTTACCCATTCCCAACCACCGGGAATCCCATGCCTTAGAAAGTGTGTGAACTCACCTCGGTTTGCTCTGTTAGATTCTCAAATATAGCTAACAGTCAAGGTCAGTCAATCACGTCCTAATATGATCACCAGTTAGTCATTTAGTGGTTTTCAAATAGAGCACAAAGTTCCTACACGTATCTATCACATAACATGTATTACTTTAACGGCTTATGCCCATATAAACTCCCCATCTATTACTGTTCACAAATAAACATACGATATTGCACATAACACTTTTCTTGACACATAACATGTTAGATCATTCACAGATAACATACTCGACATTTAGACACGCAAATTACTACTTATGTCATTTCAACTTAAATATCTAAAACTGGGCTGTTTTCGAGCATTTTAATAAAATAGTTATCTTATTTCAAAAATTCCCAACTTTTTACAGAAGGTACTAAACGATCCAAACATTATTGTGTAAAAATCTCGGGATCCAATTCATCACCAATATTTTATAAAAACTCATTTTCCGGACTGCAATCAGATTCATTACTTTCTGACTACAGTCCACGGAATAATTCATTAAAATTTCATTGTAAGTCGGATTGACGAAATTCCAGTGGGACAATTACTACAACATCATTGTCCATCTACAGTACCAATTTCACGATCTAATTCTACCCAGGTTTCAAGTTATGATTGAAAATATAACACCCATTTACTGCTGTAAAAACTCAGCCTTAGCTGCTGTTACAAATTGGGTCTTTAAAAATAGTAAACGAAGTCCAAAAATTATGATTCTAGTGCCATTAGAACCGTATTTCATAATACATAAATCTAGACTTCAGAAAATACATTTTTCGTTAAGTTACGGTCTACCAGCTTTCTGTTTTAGTTCCCTACCTTCTAATGCATGTTCGATTGATTCTGTTAACATGTTTAGCGATCACAACAACATCAAACATCAATATTAACCAGCAAATTATCAGGAAATCAACAAGAATCATAACAACATCATATTGTCATCATTTCATCACTAGACTAGTTTATGTTCAAGACTTGTTTAAGGTTCTTTAGAGTTTCTTATCATTTTGATCACTACACATATTTAACACCTAAACAAGATATAAGAAGAAAAGATCTAAGTTCTTACCTCTAGTTCAAGACTAGGGAAGTTTGAGTGAAGAAATTTGGTGGTTAATAGCGCTTGCAAGAGGTCCTTCAACTTCTGAGAACACCAAGCTTGCTTGTAAGGTCTCTTGCACCTTTGGATGAGTGTAGATTGCTTGAAGAAGTTTGGATGATGATGGTGGTGTGTGGTGTGGGGGTCGGCCGAGACCAAAGAAGGAGAGGGAGTTAGAGTTGGTTATTTGATGAAGATGAAGATGAATGTGTATGGTCTAGTGTGTATAAATAAGTGAATTCCAACATCTAATTACCCATTGTGCCTTATGCTTCAATAGTACTAAACACAATCCAATATAATAATCAAAGAAATCTTGTGGGGTGAACCCCCATGTAACCGGTTCGAAAAGGGGGGGGGGTACTTGGTTGGGTCTCAAGTATTGGTTACTAGTTTAGTTACAAATCTAGTTAGGAGATTAAGTATCTAGTTTGTGTTTTATGGTGTGTTATATATTATATAGTGTGTTAGGATGTTAACTAGCTCAGAACATAAAAAACAATGTGTCTGACAATATTTTCATGTTCCGGGTAACGTCCGGTTGTTCGGTTGGGTGTTGTTCCGTTAAAGTGCTTAATTAATCCGTAAAGTGTCGTACATATATATTTTTGTAACGTTTTTAATTTTCAATACTCAGGAAAGCATACCAGACTATTTAGTAACTTTTCTATACACTAATAGTATGCTAACAAGTACATGTAAGTATAACACAATAACCAGAGAGTAGTTAAGTAATTCCACACAGTCGTCAAGCACTTTAATTATCATTAATAAATTGTACGGAATACATGGAATTACGAGGGTTGTCACATTCTCCCCCTGTTAAGAAAATTTCGTCCCGAAATTTAGCTCTTGGTTACTGAGGAAGCTAGTTATGTTGCGTTGGTTTCCTGGTTTTCCTGGGGTGTCACATCATCCCCCCGTTGATTATTCCGCAGTAGCTTCAGTCTCAGTAGTGGTTGCACTCTTCTTAAACAGCTGGGGATACTTGAGTTTCATTTGGTCTTCTCGTTCCCAGGTGTACTCTGGGCCACGACGGGAATCCCAACGAACTCGGACAAGAGGTATCCTGGTGCGCTTGAGAATTTTAACATCTCGATCAGTAATCTCTACTGGTTCCTCGACGAATTGCAGCAGGTCGTCGATAGTGAGCTCCTTGAGAGGAACTATGAGAGTTTCGTCTGACAGACACTTCTTCATATTTGACACGTGGAATACGTTGTGAACTCCGCTGAGTTCTTCAGGTAGATTCAACCTGTAAGCGACTTTGCCAATTTTCTCAATGATTTCGAATGGTCCGACATAACGCGGATTGAGTTTGCCTCGTTTGCCAAAACGAACCACACCTTTCCAAGGTGAGACTTTGAGTAGCACTCTATCCCCAACCTGGAACTCGAGTGGCTTCCTTCGCTTATCAGCATAGCTTTTCTGGCGGTCACGAGCTGCCGCCATTTGTTGTCGTATCTGAGCAATCTTCTCGGTTGTATCTACTACAAGTTCGGGACCTGTGATTTGACTGTCGCCAACCTCTGCCCAACAAAGAGGTGATCGGCACTTCCGTCCGTACAACACCTCGAATGGAGCGGCCTGGATGCTGGTATGGTAGCTGTTGTTATACGAAAACTCCACTAGCGGAAGGTGTTTTTCCCAACCATTACCAAAATCAATTACACATGCCCTAAGCATGTCTTCAAGGGTTTGGATGGTGCGTTCAGATTGCCCATCCATCTCCGGGTGATATGCTGTGCTCATGTCTAAGCGTGAGCCAAAGGACTTGTGTATAGCTTGCCACCGTTCAGATGTAAAACGTGTGTCATGATCAGAAATGATGGAGGTGGGCACTCCGTGCCTTGATACCACTTCTTTTAGGTAGATGTCTGCTAGAGTAGAAAACTTACCCGTTTCCTTGATGGCCAGAAAATGTGCAGACTTGGTCAGTCGATCCATGATCACCCAAATGGTATCGTTTCCGCGTTGAGATCTGGGCAGGCCAGTAACAAAATCCATGGAAATTTGATCCCATTTCCATTTAGGTATCTCTGGTTGTTGAAGTGGGCCTGATGGTTTCTGGTATTAGACCTTGACCCTAGCACAAGTCAAGCATTTACTGACGTAGGTTACTATATATGCTGGCTTTCATACCAGGCCACCAGTATGTAGTCTTTAGGTCGTGGTACATCTTATCCGAACCAGGATGTACTGAATAACGAGACTTATATGCTTCATCCATTACAAGCTCGCGCAAATCTCCATAAAGTGGAACCCAGATGCGTTCGTTAACATAGGAGGCACCGTTTTCCTTTTGTTCTAGTCGTTGCCTCGATCCTCGTAAGGACTCAGCCCTGATGTTCTCTGCCTTCAATGCTTCAACCTGAGCATCGCGAATTTGAGCGGGGAGGTTAGATTGGATGGTAAGCTGTAACGCACGTACACGCTTAAGTATAGTATCCTTTCGACTAAGGGCGTCGGCCACAACATTGGCTTTGCCCGGATGGTATTTGATAGCGCATTCATAATCGTTCAAGAGCTCGACCCATCGGCGTTGACGCATGTTTAACTCCTTTTGCTTGAAGATATGCTCGAGACTCCTGTGATCGGTGTAAATGGTGCACTTGGTACCGTACAGGTAATGTGTCCATATCTTAAGCGCGAAAACAACTGCTCCCAATTCCAAGTGGTGTGTAGTGTAGTTCCTTTCGTGAACTTTAAGTTGACGCGATGCGTAGGCAATGACCTTGTCACGTTGCATCAACACGCAACCAAGTCCTTGGATGGAAGCGTCGCAATAAACCACAAAATCATCTGTGCCTTCAGGCAATGAGAGGATAGGCGCGCTACAAAGTCTACCTTTTAAGTGCTGAAATGCGGACTACTGTGCATCACCCCAACAATAGGTGACACCCTTCTGAGTCAGTGAAGTGAGAGGTTGCGCAATCTTTGAAAAATCCTTGATGAATCTTCTGTAATACCCTGCCAATCCCAAGAATTGGCGGATTTCTGTTGGTGTGCGGGGTGCAGGCCAGTTCTTGATCGAGTCAACCTTAGATGGATCAACATGAATCCCATCCTTGTTTACCACATGGCCTAGAAAATGGACTTCGCGAAGCCAGAAGTCACATTTTGAAAACTTGGCATACAACTGCTCTTTTCGGAGAAGTTCCAGAATAAGCCTCAGATGTTGCTCGTGTTCCTCCTAACTCTTAGAATAGATCAGGATGTCGTCGATGAACACTATGACAGACTTATCCAGGTAAGGCTTGCACACTCGGTTCATGAGATCCATGAAGACCGCAGGTGCATTCGTTAATCCAAAAGGCATAACCATAAACTCATAATGGCCGTAACGAGTTCTGAATGCTGTTTTGGAGACGTCTTCCTCTCGGACTCTCAACTGATGGTAGCCTGATCTCAAATCAATCTTAGAGTAATAACTCGACCCTTGCAATTGGTCGAATAAGTCATCAATGCGTGGAAGAGGATAACGATTCTTCACGGTCACCTTGTTGAGTTCGCGGTAGTCAATACACATTCTGAAGGTACCGTCTTTCTTCTTTACAAATAACACTGGAGCTCCCCATGGCGAAGAGCTAGGACGTATGAAAACCTTTTCCAAGAGTTCTTGTAGTTGCGTGGACAGTTCTTCGAGTTCTGACGGAGCCAGACGGTATGGTGCTCGAGCTACTGGTGCTGCTCCAGGAGCCAGCTCGATTTGAAACTCAACTTGGCGATGAGGCGGGAGACCAGGTAATTCCTCTGGAAATACCTCTGGGAAGTTTCGCACAATAGGAATGTCTTCGATCTTCCTTTCTTCCGCGGATGAATCAGAAACGAGGGCTAGAATAGCGGTGTGACCCTTTCGCAAACACTTATGGGCCTTAAGGAAAGAGATGATGCCCACAACAGCACCACTCTTGTCGCCACGAATTACGAGGGGTTCTTCACCAGAACGAGGGATGCGGACAATCTTCTCGTTGCAAAGAATTTCCGCTTGCTGATGAGATAACCAATCCATCCCAATAATAACATCAAAACTTCCCAGGACGATAGGAATAAGATCGATAGAGAAGGTATGACCAGCTAGGACGAGGTTACAGCCCTTAACTATGTGTGTGGCTTCAAGACTTTTACCGTTTGCTATTTCTACCGTGTGTTTGGTGTTTTAAGGGTAATGGGGTATGCTTAAGCACCTGACTAACTCTTAAGAATGTATATCTAACATCAGCACCCGAATCAACTAAAATAGAAACAAAGATATTGTCTGGTAGGAACTTGTGACAACTCGAATTTCCAAGATTTCTATTTCGCATTTATTGCACGTTCATGTATTGTTGAGCTGTTTATTTGCACAATTGATTGCTATGAAATTGTATACGTTTTGATGCGATGAATCGTATTGTGTGTTTGTGCATGGTTGTTTGTTAATTGTGTAAGACTTGGTAAATATATGAACTTGGTGGTGAATCTATGAAATTGTCATGAGATGGTGTGCATGTGTAAAATATGATACTTAGGGAGGTAGAGGGTAATTAGTGAAATCTTAGAGATACTTAACCCTAATCTCTTTCCCTAATCATTCACTAATCATCACAAGAATCAAAACACGTACCCTCACATTCTCTAATCCTCTCTACAACCATCTTCTCATAACTCTTGGATTCACAAGTCTCTTGCAACAAGTTTAATCTTCCCATCCATTCAGAATCAATCAAGGTAATTGTTTAATCATTGTTTGATGTTAAATGTTGATTGATTGTTTGATTGTCCTTAATTCATGAAGTTTGTAATTCTTGAAAACCCTAGTTCATCATATGATAGTTCTGTGTTTTCAATGGATGTTGATCATTGTGTAATCATTGCTTGATGGTTAGGATACTTGATTTGTAGAATGTTTGATACAGAAATTGGATTTATCGCTATTCAGATGCATAAGAAAATTAGGGTTTTGGATTGTATGAATACTAGAACGTAACTGATGGAATAATAGAACGTAACTGTTTCAGTTGTGATTGCTTGTTTGTCTGAGTTTTGAAATGTTGAATTGGTCCGAGTTTTACTCAGTAAGGATATAGTCCGACCTTTTGTATGTAAGGGGATAGGTCCGACTTTTGTTGACATGTTGTTAAGTCCGACCTTTGTTATTAACTCTTGTCCGAATATTATATGATGATAATAAAGTCCGAGTATTTGTGGATAAACTAAGGATCCGAACTTTGAATCATATGGCAAGTCCGAGTTTTGAAGCAATAGTTGTGGTCCGACCTTATATGGAATAAGTAAGTCCGAATTTTTATGAGATGCATTACTCTAGTCCGACTTTTGTAAACAAGGGGGGGGGGGGTTCCGATCTTTGTAAAGGTTATTATGTCCGAGTTTTTAACCCCCCTACCCCCTTGTCCGACTTTATGATCTCACCCCCTAGTCCGAACTTCATAAAGAGATTCAAGGGTCCGACTTTTAAACCTTAACCTTGTCCGAGTTTTTGATCCCCACTATCCTTGGTCCGAGCTTTAATCCCAAGCCCATGTATCCGAGTTTTGAACAGGGGAAACCCACACACACACATGGTCCGAGTTTAATTAGGGATACCCCTGTCCGAATTTTAAAGGGGGGGAGCCCCTTGGTCCGAGTTTCATGCTATTAAGTATGATCCGACCTTTTTGAGGATGTTACACATGACCGAGTGTTGATTGAAATAATGTTGTCTGAGTTATAAGTGATGTATGAGGGTTGCCTGTAAATGCTTGTGATAAAGCCTACTGTATGTTTCTGTGTATAATAGCATGCTAATAGTCCGAGCTTTACAAGGGATGTGTGTGTCAAAACTTACTGTATGATTCTTCATGCTACTGTTTATGTCTGTATACGAATATGTGTGATGTTGCATACTGCTATACGTGAACAACCTATCTTATGCCATCCTGTACACCGTAATCACACTGAACACAATTACTTGAATATCAATGACTTGCAAACCCTAATTGGATGCAAACACTTACATCGTATCATGTGCAATATAACCTAGGTCGTGAGTAACGGATTTAGACACTTGATAAACCCTAGAGCATAGCATACCGAGAAAACCCAGGTGAGTTCACACAGCCAAGGCATGGGGTTCCCAGGGTGGGAATGGGATTTGATTATTTACTGGTACTTATCTATAATGGAACGTAGTGATATGATCCTCGGGTGAGGAAGGTGATTGGTTAAGATACTGCTAGACTAGTGATACTAATTGAACTGATCTTCGCATACACGCCAGGGTTGGCCGCGATATTATGACTGATCTTCGCACACATGCCTAGAAAGGCTGCGAACTATTTACTAAACTTCGCACAGGTGCCGGGTGGCCGCGATACAAATATATCTAGTCTAGAATACTTGAGAACTTTACTTAATCTTCGCATACATGCCTAGAGGGCCGCGATACGAACTAATACGATACATGACATAACGAACAAATACAAGGCTTACTATACTACTACAATTACTTAACTATAAACTGTGAACTCGCTCAACTAGTTGTTGATCCTCTGTTACATGCCTTGCAGGTCGTTAGATACATGGAGCTTGCACAGGGAGGAGCAGGTCGTTGTGGAGCATGGATCATAAATGCTTAATTAAACACTTATGACTTTTCATACATTATTACTTATGTTGGGTTTACTTACCTGCTTCCGCTACTTAAACAATGTTTGGTTTTGAACATCAATCATGTCGTGTTGAATTACATGATCTACTTTTATTATTAAATGCTGTGTTCGATATGATTGGTGGCTGATCCTGGTCAGTCACGCTCCCAAGCGGTGATACTCCGCAGGTGGATTTTGGGGGTGTGACAGATTGGTATCAGAGCCATTGGTTATAGAGAACTTGGTTTTAATATGGGAAAACGTTTTTTATTAGAACCAGACTATAACCAGAACAGTGCTCTCAACGATCCACAACGACGCTTCGCTCCACGTGCAAGACTCAACATCCTAGGTAATAAGGTTTATGTTTATTGCCTACATGCTAGAATTGCATAGAACTTTGCTCGTAGTATGCTTACATTACTTTGCTCACTACTTGTTATTGCTTGAGAACACTGATGTGCTTACACTCTTCTGTCATCGCACTATTCGCGAACCTTTCTCACTTATGTTGCCTTTGATGTGAAGATCAATGGCCGGATGAATTAACATGACACAAGCCCAGTTGACGGCTTTCGTTAATGAACAAGTTGCTACGGCACTTGCAGCTGCTCAAGCAGGTAGTATACCCTGCAGTTTAGACTCACACTAGGATCTTTAGATCCTACATTAACTCTTGTATTTAACTTTGTCCTATTCGTACACAATAGGTTAACACGCTCAGCAGCCCGTCTGCACTTTCAAGAACTTCATGGACTGTCGTCCGAGCTCATTCAGTGGCACCGAGGGGGCAGTGGGACTCCTCCATTGGTTTGAGAAGCTAGAATCTGTGTCCGAAATGTGTGAATGCCCTGAGGCTCGCAGGGTCAAGTACGCCACTGGTACTTTGGAAGGAATCGCGTTGACTTGGTGGAACGCGCAAGTACAGATCCTAGGGTTGGCAGCTGCTAACGCCACCCCTTGGAATGATTTCAAGGAATAGATCAAAAGGGAATACTGCACTCGTGAAGACATTCACAAGTTGGAAGATGAGTTCTACCATTTGAAAATGACTGGGTCAGAGATAGAAGCTTATACTAAGAGGTCAAACGAGCTGGCCGTTCTGTGTCCAACTATGGTGGACCCTCCATTCAAGCGCATGGAGTTGTATCTCAAGGGGTTAGCGCCAGAGATCCAGAGCCATGTGACATGGGCTAATCTTGATAATATCCAGGCTATTCAGCGCCTTGCTCATCGTATTATGGATTAGGCATTGGAACAGAATAAGCTGCCAAAACGTATCAGCGCTACCACTACTGCTGTCACTACTTCTGCTACTCCCAGTGACAACAAGAGAAAATGGGAGGGGATTCCAGCAAGGGATCAGTTTCTGTTCAGTCTCAGCAGCACAAGACAAATGACTACTAGAATCCGAGTCAGCAATCATCTGGCAGTCAGGGGCAGGGTGGATATCGGGGAATTCACCCACTGTGTAATAAGTGCAACAGACACCACAGCGGGCGGTGTCGTAAGGAGCGTTGTCAGAGATGTCTCAAGTTAGGGCATGAAGCTAAAGACTGCAGGAGTTCGCGACCTGCAAACCAGAATCAGCAACACCCACCACCAGCTCCACAGAACCAGTATCAGCATCAGCAGCAGCAGCGGGGCAACAGGGGATGTTTTCAGTGTGGGGCTGAAGGTCATTTTAAGCGTGATTGTCCCCAGTTGAACCAGAACCAGAATCGCAACAATAACAACAATCAGGGAAATGGCAACAACAACAACAATGGTGGGAACAACAACGGCAACGAAGCAAGGGGTCGTGCATTTGTGTTGGGGCAGGGTGATGCCAGAAATGATCCCGACGTCGTTATGGGTAAGTTTCTTCTCGACGATATTTATGTTACTGTTTTGTTTGATTCGGGTGCGAATACGAGTTATATGTCTTTGAAAATGAGTAGTTTGTTAAAACGTACACCAACACCCCTAAACACCAAACATGTCGTAGAACTAGCAAATGGTAAG
Organism: Helianthus annuus; assembly: GCF_002127325.2. NCBI lineage: Eukaryota > Viridiplantae > Streptophyta > Magnoliopsida > Asterales > Asteraceae > Helianthus > Helianthus annuus. The sequence goes on from NC_035439.2 coordinate 94,936, forward strand.
AGTGTAGAAGCCACGCATGTAGTCAAGGGTTGTAACATCGTTCTAGCGGGTCAGGCTTTCTCGATTGATCTTATTCCGATAGTTCTGGGTAGTTTCGACATCGTCATCGGCATGGATTGGTTATCCAAGCAGCAAGCGGAGATCCTATGCAAGGAGAAGATCATTCGTATTCCTCGTACGGGAAAGGAACCTCTCGAAGTTCAAGGCGACAAGAGTGGTGCGGTGGTTGGCATCATCTCTTTCCTGAAGGCTCAGAAATGTTTACGAAAGGGTCATACGGCTATTTTGGCACTTGTTACAGATGCATCGGCGAAAGAGAAAAGGATTGAGGATATTCCAGTTGTACGCGAATTTCCTCAAGTGTTTCCTGAAGATTTACCTGGTCTACCGCCTCATAGTCAAGTCGAATTCCAAGTCGAGCTAGCCCCAGGAGCAGCACCTATAGCTCGCGCACCGTATCGATTAGCTCCAACTGAACTAGAGGAACTGTCAAAGCAACTACAAGAGCTCTTGGATAAGGGCTTTATTCGTCCAAGCTCTTCGCCTTGGGGAGCTCCAGTACTATTCGTGAAAAAGAAGGATGGCACTTTCAGGATGTGCATTGATTACCGCGAACTGAACAAGGTCACAGTGAAGAACCGCTATCCTCTTCCTCGTATTGACGACTTATTCGACCAGTTGCAAGGGTCGAGTTACTATTCCAAGATTGATTTAAGGTCAGGGTATCATCAGCTGAGAGTCCGGGATGAGGACGTCTCCAAGATAGCATTCAGAACTCGCTACGGTCACTACGAGTTTCTAGTCATGCCATTGGGCTTACGAACGCGCCTGCAGTATTCATGGATCTAATGAACAGGGTGTGCAAACCCTATCTTGACAAGTTTGCCATTGTCTTCATCGACGACATTCTGATCTACTCTAAGAGTCAGGAGGAGCACGAGCAGCACTTACGTCTTATCTTGGAACTTCTTCGAAAGGAACAACTGTACGCCAAGTTTTCAAAATGCGACTTCTGGCTTCGTGAAGTCCACTTCTTAGGCCATGTGGTGAACAGGGATGGGATTCATGTCGATCCATCCAAGGTAGACTCGATCAGGAACTGGCCTGCACCGCGTACACCAACGGAAATACGCCAATTCTTGGGTTTGGCGGGTTATTACAGACGATTCATCAAAGACTTCTCCAAGATCGCACAGCCGCTTACTATGTTGACACAGAAAGGTGTCACCTACCGTTGGGGAGATTCCCAGAAAACCGCTTTCCAGTACCTAAAGGATAGGCTTTGCAGCGCACCTATTCTCTCATTGCCAGAAGGCACGGATGATTTTGTGGTCTATTGTGACGCATCGATACAGGGGCTTGGTTGTGTGTTGATGCAGCGGGATAAAGTTATTGCCTACGCCTCTCGTCAACTCAAGGTTCATGAACGGAACAACACGACGCACGATTTAGAGCTGGGAGCTGTTGTTTTCGCGCTTAAGATATGGCGACACTACCTGTACGGTACCAAGTGCACTATTTACACCGATCACAGGAGTCTCGAGCATATCTTCAAGCAGAAGGAATTGAACATGCGTCAACGACGATGGGTCGAACTGCTTAACGGCTACGAATGCGCTATTAAGTATCATCCAGGCAAAGCCAATGTTGTGGCTGACGCTCTCAGTCGAAAGGACACGCTACCTAGACGCGTACGAGCCTTGCAGCTCACTATCCAGTCCAGTCTTCCTGCACAGATACGTGATGATTAGGTGGAAGCATTAAAACCAGAAAACATTAAGGCTGAAGCCTTGCGCGGCTCAAGGCAACGGATGGAACAAAAGGAAGACGGCGCATACTATGTAACGGGGCGTATTTGGGTCCCACTTTATGGCGGTTTACGAGAGCTGGTTATGGACGAAGCTCACAAGTCTCGCTACTCGGTACATCCAGGGTCGGATAAAATGTACCACGACATCAGAACTACATACTGGTGGCCTAGCATGAAAGCCCACATTGCAACCTACGTCGGCAAATGTTTGACATGTGCAAAAGTCAAAGTGGAGTATCAGAAACCAGCGGGCCTACTGCAGCAACCCAAGATACCGCAATGGAAATGGGAAGAAATTTCCATGGATTTTGTTACATGCCTACCTAGATCCCAGCGTGGGAATGATACCATATGGGTGATCGTGGATCGACTCAACAAGTCTGCACACTTCCTGGCTATTAAGGAAACGGACAAGTTCTCCAGCCTCGCAGATGTTTATCTTAAAGAAGTTGTTTCGAGGCACGGGGTGCCCACCTCCATCATTTCGGATCGGGATGCACAATTCATGTCAGAGCTATGGCAAGCGATGCACAAATCTTTTGGCTCACGATTAGACATGAGCACAGCATATCATCCTCAGACGGATGGGCAGTCTGAGCGAACGATCCAGACTCTTGAAGACATGCTTCGGGCGTGTGTTATTGATTTCGGCAACGGCTGGGAAAATCATCTCCCTTTGGTGGAGTTTTCATATAATAACAGTTATCACACCAGCATACAAGCCGCTCCATTCGAGGCATTGTACGGACGTAAATGCCGGTCACCTCTCTGTTGGGCAGAGGTGGGGGATAGTCAGATCACGGGTCCAGAGATTGTAGTGGACGCCACGGAAAAGATTGCACAGATACGACAACGCATGGCGGCAGCACGCGACCGTCAGAAAGCCTACGCGGATAAGCGTAGAAAACCATTGGAATTTCAGGTCGGGGACCGGGTTTTACTAAAAGTCTCACCCTGGAAGGGTGTGGTTCGTTTTGGCAAACGGGGCAAACTAAATCCGCGGTATGTCGGACCGTTCGAGATCATTGAGAAAATAGGCAAAGTGGCCTACAAGCTAAACCTACCAGCTGAACTCGGTGCAGTTCACAATGTATTTCACGTGTCGAATCTGAAGAAGTGCCTGTCAGATAAGACCTTCATAGTTCCTTTTAAGGAACTCACTATCGACGAGCGGTTGCAGTTCGTCGAGGAGCCAGTTGAAATCACGGACCGGGATGTTAAGGTCCTCAAAAACAAGAGAATCCCTCTTGTTCGAGTTCGTTGGAACTCCCGACGTGGCCCATAGTACACCTGGGAACGCGAAGACCAAATGAAAGAAAAGTACCCCCAGTTATTCGGAACCAATGCATCCACTACTGAGACAGAAGCTACTACTGCGGAATTTCGGGACGAAATTCCAAATCAACGGGGGGATGATGTGACACCCCAGGAAAACCAGTAAACGATACAACTTACCTAGCTTCCTCAGTAACCGCATGCTAAATTTCGGGACGAAATTTCTTTCAAGTTGGGGATAATGTGACAACTCGAATTTCCAAGATTTCTATTGCGCATTTATTGCACGTTCATGTATTGTTTAGCTGTTTATTTGCACAATTGATTGTTATGAAATTGTATACGTTTTGATGCGATGAATCGTATTGTGTGTTTGTGCATGGTTGTTTGTTAATTGTGTAAGACTTGGTAAATATATGAACTTGGTGGTGAATCTATGAAATTGTCATGAGATGGTGTGCATGTGTAAAATATGATACTTAGGGAGGTAGAGGGTAATTAGTGAAATCTTAGAGATACTTAACCCTAATCTCTTTCCCTAATCATTCACTAATCATCACAAGAATAAAAACACGTACCCTCAGATTCTCTAATCCTCTCTACAACCATCTTCTCATCACTCTTGGATTCACAGGTCTCTTGCAACAAGTTTAATCTTCCCATCCATTCAGAATCAATCAAGGTAATTGTTTAATCATTGTTTGATGTTAAATGTTGATTGATTGTTTGATTGTCCTTAATTCATGAAGTTTGTAATTCTTGAAAACCCAAGTTCATCATATGATAGTTCTGTGTTTTCAATGGATGTTGATCATTGTGTAATCATTGCTTGATGGTTAGGATACTTGATTTGTAGAATGTTTGATACAGAAATTGGATTTATCGCTATTCAGATGCATAAGAAAATTAGGGTTTTGGATTGTATGAATACTAGAACGTAACTGATGGAATAATAGAACGTAACTGTTTCAATTGTGATTGCTTGTTTGTCTGAGTTTTGAAATGTTGAATTGGTCCGAGTTTTACTCAGTAAGGATATAGTCCGACCTTTTGTATGTAAGGGGATAGGTCCGACTTTTGTTGACATGTTGTTAAGTCCGACCTTTGTTATTAACTCTTGTCCAAATATTATATGATGATAATAAAGTCCGAGTATTTGTGGATAAACTAAGGATCCGAACTTTGAATCATATGGCAAGTCCGAGTTTTGAAGCAATAATTGTGGTCCGACCTTATATGGAATAAGTAAGTCCGAATTTTTATGAGATGCATTACCCTAGTCCGACTTTTGTAAACAAGGGGGGGGGTTCCGATCTTTGTAAAGGTTATTATGTCCGAGTTTTTAACCCCCCTACCCCCTTGTCCGACTTTATGATCTCACCCCCTAGTCCGAACTTCATAAAGAGATTCAAGGGTCCGACTTTTAAACCTTAACCTTGTCCGAGTTTTTGATCCCCACTATCCTTGGTCCGAGCTTTAATCCCAAGCCCATGTATCCGAGTTTTGAACAGGGGAAACCCACACACACACATGGTCCGATTTTAATTAGGGATACCCCTGTTCGAATTTTAAAGGGGGGGAGCCCCTTGGTCCGAGTTTCATGCTATTAAGTATGATCCGACCTTTTTGAGGATGTTACACATGACCGAGTGTTGATTGAAATAATGTTGTCTGAGTTATAAGTGATGTATGAGGGTTGCCTGTAAATGCCTGTGATAAAGCCTACTGTATGTTTCTGTGTATAATAGCATGCTAATAGTCCGAGCTTTACAAGGGATGTGTGTGTCAAAACTTACTGTATGATTCTTCATGCTACTGTTTATGTCTGTATACGAATCTGTGTGATGTTGCATACTGCTATACGTGAACAACCTATCTTATGCCATCCTGTACACCGTAATCACACTGAACACAATTACTTGAATATCAATGACTTGCAAACCCTAATTAGATGCAAACACTTGCATCGTATCATGTGCAATATAACCTAGGTCGTGAGTAACGGATTTAGACACTTGATAAACCCTAGAGCATAGCATACCGAGCAAACCCAGGTGAGTTCACACAGCCAAGGCATGGGGTTCCCAGGGTGGGAATGGGATTTGATTATTTACTGGTACTTATCTATAATGGAACGTAGTGATATGATCCTCGGGTGAGGAAGGTGATTGGTTAAGATACTGCTAGACTAGTGATACTAATTGAACTGATCTTCGCATACACGCCAGGGTTGGCCGCGATATTATGACTGATCTTCGCACACATGCCTAGAAAGGCTGCGAACTATTTACTGAACTTCGCACAGGTGCCGGGTGGCCGCGATACAAATATACCTAGTCTAGAATACTTGAGAACTTTACTTAATCTTCGCATACATGCCTAGAGGGCCGCGATACGAACTAATACGATACATGACATAACGAACAAATACAAGGCTTACTATACTACTACAATTACTGAACTATAAACTGTGAACTCGCTCAACTAGTTGTTGATCCTCTGTTACATGCCTTGCAGGTCGTTAGATACATGGAGCTTGCACAGGGAGGAGCAGGTCGTTGTGGAGCATGGATCATAAATGCTTAATTAAACACTTATGACTTTTCATACATTATTACTTATGTTGGGTTTACTTACCTGCTTCCGCTACTTAAACAATGTTTGGTTTTGAACATCAATCATGTCGTGTTGAATTACATGATCTACTTTTATTATTAAATGCTGTGTTCGATATGATTGGTGGCTGATCCTGGTCAGTCACGCTCCCAAGCGGTGATACTCCGCAGGTGGATTTTAGGGGTGTGACAGAACTTACCCGCCACAACGTTGGGGTTGTTTCTTTCTTCCTCTTGTCCCTTCAGGAACTCATGCTCACCAGTCCTGCGGTTATCCTTATTGTCTTCGTTATTGTTCTCGTTGCCCTGGTTGCTGCTGTTGTCACGATTCTATCTCATCTGCGGACAGTTCCTCTTGAGGTGGTCTTCAGCTCCGCATCAAAAACACCCCTTCTTGCTACCCTGCTGCTTCTGCTGCTGCTGGTTCCGGTTCGCAGGATATGGGCTCCTGCAGTCTCTAGCCATTGGTCCCATCTTCTTGCACCGATGACAACACGATCCCGCACATGACCCGCTGTGGTGCCGTTGGCACTTGCGGTATCTCGGTTTATTCCCTAGGTATCCCCTTGATTTTGGTAGTCCAGCCCGAGTTTCCTGTGCGGTGCCTGTTGTATAGAGCTAGGACCCTCACCTTGGTGATCACCTCAAATATGCTTGTTACTAATAAGAGAATTTGCATTGGAAGAGTTACGCTTGGGCAACTTGCCCTCTTCCACCGCCTGATCGGTGAGTTGGTGCGCCAAACGAATGACTTGCTGGATTGTGGGAAGGTTGTCCGCAATTACAGACCCTTGGATTTCTGGGACTAAGCCTCTGTGGTATAGCTTGATTCGTCTAGATATGGGTTGTGACATGTTAGGACATAAGGCAGCCAAGTCGTTGGACCTCTTTGTGTACGCCTCAATCTCTGATCCTTCCATCTTCAAACCATAATACTCTATTTTAAGTTTCAGAATGTCGTCCAGGTGGCAAAATTCTTCCTTAATCAAATCCTTGAAGTCGCTCCAGAGGGTGGCATTCGCGTCTGCCAACCCGAGCATCTGAACTTGTGCGTTCCACCAAGAATACGCTTTCCCTTGCAACATGATAGTAGCATACTCTACTCGTTTGCCGGCAGGACTTTCACTTTCTTTGAACGTATATTTGATTCTTCAGATCCAGTGTAGAAGGTCGATTGCCCCTCCGATGCCGTCGAAAGTGGGAGGTTTACACTCCAAGAACGCCCTGAAGGTGCCCAGGCATGATTGGGTGTGCATGGGTTGACTCCCTGATTGGGTTGCTAAGGCTTCAACAATCCATTCATTAATCAAGGTCGTCAGCTGACCCTGGGTCATGTTGAGACGTCCACTCATGATCTTCACATCGAGGGAAACACAAGTAAGAAAGGTATCGCAACGTGCGTAAGTGTGGGGTGACAGAAGAGAGTAAGCACACAAGGTTCAAATAGCAGTTATCACATTAACTAATGCATACCATGAACAATGTACCATGTAACTAACAAGTAGGTAATATAAGCATAAACCATATCACCTAGGATGCTGAGTCTTGCACGCAGAGCGAAGCGTCGTTGTGGATCGTTGAGCACTGTTCAGGTTATAGTATGGTTTTATCCAAAAAGCTTTTCCCTTTTTAAAACCAAGTTCACTATAATCAATGGCTCTGATACCAATCTGTCACACCCCCAAAATCCACCATGCGGAGTATCACCGCTTGGAGGCGTGACATGACCAGGATCGAGCCACCAATCATATTGAACAACGTAATTAAGTAAATAAAATCAACCACAATACAATTGGTGACCAAAGCTAGTTGAATAAGTTTAGTTTAAACAGCGGAAGCATAAACGTAAATCCAAAAACATAAGTCCATAGTTCATTAGTTTAAAGTCCAAAGCGTAAGTTTAATAAGTTCATAAGGAATTAAATATTAAACACGGAACATAACAGTCCGTATCCCACAACGACTCCTTACTCGTGCAAGCTCCAAGTATTTAACGACCTGTAAGGCATGTAACAACGAGTCAACAACAAAGTTGAGTGAGTTCACGGTTGGGCGTTTGTTTTAGTTGGTTCAAAAACATTGTTTTTGTTTAGTTGGCTTACTTGCCGTGGGGGTTATCCCATAATTGAAAATATGATTAACCCATTTCCTTCTTTCCCCAAATCATACCCATAATTAGCGGGGGCTTCCCCGTGTAAACTACTAGACCGTTATGATATCGACTACTAACGAAAATAAGTTGTGCCCTATGTCAGTGTCTATCATCACTGACAGTTTGCCATAGTCCATTAGTACACGCCCGTCCGACTGGCACGATGTGAGGTTTGTTAAACCTTATAGCGCTATTAACTAATGACCCGCTCGCCATTGGCCTCGGCGATTAAGTCGATATAAGATGAGGGACTTAATGATAGAGTTTTGTCTAGTAAGTTTTAAGGTTGTTATCCTACCCAAGGAGGAAGAACGTACGTAGTTCTACCCAAGGAGAATACGCAGGATTAATATTGGCATCCTACCTATGGAGGATGGCCGTACATATCCTACCCAAGGAGGATATGTAGATTCCGTTTTAAATTCTTTTACCCATTCCCAACCACCAGGAATCCCATGCCTTAGAAAGTGTGTGAACTCACCTCGGTTTGCTCGGTTAGATTCTCAAATATAGCTCGTTGGGCATAAAGAAAAGATGCTTCTAAAGCTCTATTTCTTCTCTTATGATATTTCTAGTTGGTTAGGATACTTGATTTGTAGAATGTTTGATACAGAAATTGGATTTATCGCTATTCAGATGCATAAGAAAATTAGGGTTTTGGATTGTATGAATACTAGAACGTAACTGATGGAATAATAGAACGTAACTGTTTCAATTGTGATTGCTTGTTTGTCTGAGTTTTGAAATGTTGAATTGGTCCGAGTTTTACTCAGTAAGGATATAGTCCGACCTTTTGTATGTAAGGGGATAGGTCCGACTTTTGTTGACATGTTGTTAAGTCCGACCTTTGTTATTAACTCTTGTCCAAATATTATATGATGATAATAAAGTCCGAGTATTTGTGGATAAACTAAGGATCCGAACTTTGAATCATATGGCAAGTCCGAGTTTTGAAGCAATAATTGTGGTCCGGCCTTATATGGAATAAGTAAGTCCGAATTTTTATGAGATGCATTACCCTAGTCCGACTTTTGTAAACAAGGGGGGGGGGTTCCGATCTTTGTAAAGGTTATTATGTCCGAGTTTTTAACCCCCCTACCCCCTTGTCCGACTTTATGATCTCACCCCCTAGTCCGAACTTCATAAAGAGATTCAAGGGTCCGACTTTTAAACCTTAACCTTGTCCGAGTTTTTGATCCCCACTATCCTTGGTCCGAGCTTTAATCCCAAGCCCATGTATCCGAGTTTTGAACAGGGGAAACCCACACACACACATGGTCCGATTTTAATTAGGGATACCCCTGTTCGAATTTTAAAGGGGGGAAGCCCCTTGGTCCGAGTTTCATGCTATTAAGTATGATCCGACCTTTTTGAGGATGTTACACATGACCGAGTGTTGATTGAAATAATGTTGTCTGAGTTATAAGTGATGTATGAGGGTTGCCTGTAAATGCCTGTGATAAAGCCTACTGTATGTTTCTGTGTATAATAGCATGCTAATAGTCCGAGCTTTACAAGGGATGTGTGTGTCAAAACTTACTGTATGATTCTTCATGCTACTGTTTATGTCTGTATACGAATCTGTGTGATGTTGCATACTGCTATACGTGAACAACCTATCTTATGCCATCCTGTACACCGTAATCACACTGAACACAATTACTTGAATATCAATGACTTGCAAACCCTAATTAGATGCAAACACTTGCATCGTATCATGTGCAATATAACCTAGGTCGTGAGTAACGGATTTAGACACTTGATAAACCCTAGAGCATAGCATACCGAGCAAACCCAGGTGAGTTCACACAGCCAAGGCATGGGGTTCCCAGGGTGGGAATGGGATTTGATTATTTACTGGTACTTATCTATAATGGAACGTAGTGATATGATCCTCGGGTGAGGAAGGTGATTGGTTAAGATACTGCTAGACTAGTGATACTAATTGAACTGATCTTCGCATACACGCCAGGGTTGGCCGCGATATTATGACTGATCTTCGCACACATGCCTAGAAAGGCTGCGAACTATTTACTGAACTTCGCACAGGTGCCGGGTGGCCGCGATACAAATATACCTAGTCTAGAATACTTGAGAACTTTACTTAATCTTCGCATACATGCCTAGAGGGCCGCGATACGAACTAATACGATACATGACATAACGAACAAATACAAGGCTTACTATACTACTACAATTACTGAACTATAAACTGTGAACTCGCTCAACTAGTTGTTGATCCTCTGTTACATGCCTTGCAGGTCGTTAGATACATGGAGCTTGCACAGGGAGGAGCAGGTCGTTGTGGAGCATGGATCATAAATGCTTAATTAAACACTTATGACTTTTCATACATTATTACTTATGTTGGGTTTACTTACCTGCTTCCGCTACTTAAACAATGTTTGGTTTTGAACATCAATCATGTCGTGTTGAATTACATGATCTACTTTTATTATTAAATGCTGTGTTCGATATGATTGGTGGCTGATCCTGGTCAGTCACGCTCCCAAGCGGTGATACTCCGCAGGTGGATTTTAGGGGTGTGACAGAACTTACCCGCCACAACGTTGGGGTTGTTTCTTTCTTCCTCTTGTCCCTTCAGGAACTCATGCTCACCAGTCCTGCGGTTATCCTTATTGTCTTCGTTATTGTTCTCGTTGCCCTGGTTGCTGCTGTTGTCACGATTCTATCTCATCTGCGGACAGTTCCTCTTGAGGTGGTCTTCAGCTCCGCATCAAAAACACCCCTTCTTGCTACCCTGCTGCTTCTGCTGCTGCTGGTTCCGGTTCGCAGGATATGGGCTCCTGCAGTCTCTAGCCATTGGTCCCATCTTCTTGCACCGATGACAACACGATCCCGCACATGACCCGCTGTGGTGCCGTTGGCACTTGCGGTATCTCGGTTTATTCCCTAGGTATCCCCTTGATTTTGGTAGTCCAGCCCGAGTTTCCTGTGCGGTGCCTGTTGTATAGAGCTAGGACCCTCACCTTGGTGATCACCTCAAATATACTTGTTACTAATAAGAGAATTTGCATTGGAAGAGTTACGCTTGGGCAACTTGCCCTCTTCCACCGCCTGATCGGTGAGTTGGTGCGCCAAACGAATGACTTGCTGGATTGTGGGAAGGTTGTCCGCAATTACAGACCCTTGGATTTCTGGGACTAAGCCTCTGTGGTATAGCTTGATTCGTCTAGATATGGGTTGTGACATGTTAGGACATAAGGCAGCCAAGTCGTTGGACCTCTTTGTGTACGCCTCAATCTCTGATCCTTCCATCTTCAAACCATAATACTCTATTTTAAGTTTCAGAATGTCGTCCAGGTGGCAAAATTCTTCCTTAATCAAATCCTTGAAGTCGCTCCAGAGGGTGGCATTCGCGTCTGCCAACCCGAGCATCTGAACTTGTGCGTTCCACCAAGAATACGCTTTCCCTTGCAACATGATAGTAGCATACTCTACTCGTTTGCCGGCAGGACTTTCACTTTCTTTGAACGTATATTTGATTCTTCAGATCCAGTGTAGAAGGTCGATTGCCCCTCCGATGCCGTCGAAAGTGGGAGGTTTACACTCCAAGAACGCCCTGAAGGTGCCCAGGCATGATTGGGTGTGCATGGGTTGACTCCCTGATTGGGTTGCTAAGGCTTCAACAATCCATTCATTAATCAAGGTCGTCAGCTGACCCTGGGTCATGTTGAGACGTCCACTCATGATCTTCACATCGAGGGAAACACAAGTAAGAAAGGTATCGCAACGTGCGTAAGTGTGGGGTGACAGAAGAGAGTAAGCACACAAGGTTCAAATAGCAGTTATCACATTAACTAATGCATACCATGAACAATGTACCATGTAACTAACAAGTAGGTAATATAAGCATAAACCATATCACCTAGGATGCTGAGTCTTGCACGCAGAGCGAAGCGTCGTTGTGGATCGTTGAGCACTGTTCAGGTTATAGTATGGTTTTATCCAAAAAGCTTTTCCCTTTTTAAAACCAAGTTCACTATAATCAATGGCTCTGATACCAATCTGTCACACCCCCAAAATCCACCATGCGGAGTATCACCGCTTGGAGGCGTGACATGACCAGGATCGAGCCACCAATCATATTGAACAACGTAATTAAGTAAATAAAATCAACCACAATACAATTGGTGACCAAAGCTAGTTGAATAAGTTTAGTTTAAACAGCGGAAGCATAAACGTAAATCCAAAAACATAAGTCCATAGTTCATTAGTTTAAAGTCCAAAGCGTAAGTTTAATAAGTTCATAAGGAATTAAATATTAAACACGGAACATAACAGTCCGTATCCCACAACGACTCCTTACTCGTGCAAGCTCCAAGTATTTAACGACCTGTAAGGCATGTAACAACGAGTCAACAACAAAGTTGAGTGAGTTCACGGTTGGGCGTTTGTTTTAGTTGGTTCAAAAACATTGTTTTTGTTTAGTTGGCTTACTTGCCGTGGGGGTTATCCCATAATTGAAAATATGATTAACCCATTTCCTTCTTTCCCCAAATCATACCCATAATTAGCGGGGGCTTCCCCGTGTAAACTACTAGACCGTTATGATATCGACTACTAACGAAAATAAGTTGTGCCCTATGTCAGTGTCTATCATCACTGACAGTTTGCCATAGTCCATTAGTACACGCCCGTCCGACTGGCACGATGTGAGGTTTGTTAAACCTTATAGCGCTATTAACTAATGACCCGCTCGCCATTGGCCTCGGCGATTAAGTCGATATAAGATGAGGGACTTAATGATAGAGTTTTGTCTAGTAAGTTTTAAGGTTGTTATCCTACCCAAGGAGGAAGAACGTACGTAGTTCTACCCAAGGAGAATACGCAGGATTAATATTGGCATCCTACCTATGGAGGATGGCCGTACATATCCTACCCAAGGAGGATATGTAGATTCCGTTTTAAATTCTTTTACCCATTCCCAACCACCAGGAATCCCATGCCTTAGAAAGTGTGTGAACTCACCTCGGTTTGCTCGGTTAGATTCTCAAATATAGCTCGTTGGGCATAAAGAAAAGATGCTTCTAAAGCTCTATTTCTTCTCTTATGATATTTCTAGTTGGATTAAAAGATCGCTCCTAAATGAAGTCTCTCTTACAGTTCAAGAGTTTCGAAAGGCTCTTAGCACGGGAAGGGTATTTTACTTCTTAGAAGGAGATAACAGTCAAGGTCGGTCAATAACGTCCTAATATGATTGCCAGTTAGTCATTTAGTGGTTTTCAAATAGAGCACAAAGTTCCTACACGTATCTATCACATAACATGTATTACTTTAACGACTTATGCCCATATAAACTCCCCATCAATTCCTGTTCATAAATAAACATATGATATTGTACATAACACTTTTATTGACACATAACATGTTAGATCATTCACAGATAACATACTCGACATTTAGACACACAAATTACTACTTATGTCATTTCAACTTAAATATCCAAAACTGGGCTGTTTTCGAGCATTTTAATAAAATAGTTATCCTATTTCAAAAATTCCCAACTTTTTACAGAATGTGCAAAACGATCCAAAGATTATTGTGTAAAAATCTCGGGTTCCAATTCATCACCAATATATTATAAAAATTCATTTTCCGGACTGCAATCAGATTCATTACTTTCTGACTGCAGTCCACGGAATAATTCATTAAAATTTCATTGTAAGTCGGATTGACGAAATTCCAGTGGGACAATTACTACGACATCAGCGTCCATCTATAGTATCAATTTCATGATCTAATTCTACCCAGGTTTCAATTTATGACTGAAAATATAACACCCATTTACTGCTGTAAAAACTCAGCTTTAGCTGCTGTTACAAATCGGGTCTTTAAAAATAGTAAACGAAGTCCAAAAATTACGATTCCAGTGCCATTAGAACCATATTTCATAATACATAAATCTAGACTTCAGAAAATACATTTTTCGTTAAGTTACAGTCTGGTTACAGCCAACTGAAGTTGGCTGTAAAAACCAACCAGCTTTCTGTTTTAGTTCCCTACCTTCTAACGCATGTTCGATTGATTCTGTTAAACATGTTTAGCGATCACAACAACATCAAACATCAATATTAAGCAGCAAATTATCTGGAAATCAACAAGAATCATAACAACATCATTTTGACATCATTTCATCACTAGACTAGTTTATGTTCAAGACCTGTTTAAGGTTCTTTAGAGTTTCTTATCATTTTGATCACTACACATATTTAACCATCTAAACAAGAGGTAAGAAGCAAAGATCTAAGTTCTTACCACTAGTTCAAGACTAGGGAAATTCGAGTGAAGAAATGTGGTGGTTAATAGCACTTGCAAGAGGTCCTTCAACTTCCGAGAACACCAAGCTTGCTTGTAAGGTCTCTTGCACCTTTGGATGAGTGTAGATTGCTTGAAGAAGTTTGGATGATGATAGTGGTGTGTGGTGTGGGGGTCGGCCGAGACCAAAGAAGGAGAGGGAGAGAGAGTTGGTTATTTGATGAAGATGAAGATGAATGTGTATGGTCTAGTGTGTATAAATAAGTGAATTCCAACATCTAATTACCCATTGTGCCTTATGCTTCAATAGTACTAAACACAATCCAATATAATAATCAAAGAAATCTTGTGGGGTGAACCCCCATGTAACCGGTTCGAAAAGGGGGGGGGTACTTGGTTGGGTCTCAAGTATTGGTTACTAGTTTAGTTACAAATCTAGTTAGGAGATTAAGTATCTAGTTTGTGTTTCATGGTGTGTTATATATTATATAGTGTGTTAGGGTGTTCGGGGACCCTAACTAGCTCAGAACATAAAAAACAATGTGTCTAACAATATATATATTTTTGTAACACTTTTGATTTCTAACACTTAGGAAAAACACACAGGACTATTTAATGACTTTTATGTACACTACTAGTGTGTTAACAAGCACAAGTATGTATAACACAGATATCAGAAAGCACTTAAATGATTCAGCACAGTCATCAAGCACTTTAATTTTCATTAATAAGTTGTACGGGATACATGGAATTATGAGGGTTGTCACATTCTCCCCCTGTTAAGAAAATTTCGTCCCGAAATTTAGCTCGTGGTTACTGAGGAAGCTAGTTAAGTTGCGTTGGTTTCCTGTTTTTCCTGGGGTGTCACATCATCCCCCCGTTGATTTGGAATTTTGTCCCGAAATTCTGCAGTAGCTTCAGCCTCAGTAGTGGTTGCACTTTTCTTAAACAGCTGGGGATACTTGAGTTACATTTGGTCTTCTCGTTCCCAGGTATACTCTGGGCCACGACGGGAATCCCAACGGACTCGGACGAGAGGTATTCTGGTACGCTTGAGGATCTTAACATCTCGATCCGTAATCTCTACTGGTTCCGCGACGAATCGCAGCTGGTCGTCGATTGTGAGTTCCTTTAAGGGAACTATGAGGGTCTCGTCTGACAGACACTTCTTCAGATTTGACACGTGGAAAACATTGTGAACTCCGCTGAGTTCTTCAGGTAGATTCAACCTATAGGCCACCTTGCCAATTTTCTCAATGATCTCGAACGGTCCGACATAACGCGGATTGAGCTTGCCTCGTTTGCCAAAATTAACTACACCTTTCCAAGGTGAGACTTTGAGTAGCACTCGATCCCCAATCTGGAACTCGAGTGGTTTCCTTCGCTTATCAGCATAACTTTTCTGACGGTCGCGAGCTGCCGCCATTCGTTGTCGTATCTGAGCAATCTTCTCGGTTGTATCCACTACAAGTTCTGGGCCAGTGATTTGACTGTCACCAACTTCTGCCCAACAAAGAGGTGATCGGCATTTTCGTCCGTACAATGCCTCAAACGGAGCGGCTTGGATGCTAGTGTGGTAACTGTTGTTATACGAAAACTACACTAGCGGGAGGTGCTTTTCCCAGCCATTTCCAAAATCGATTACACATGCCCTAAGCATGTCTTCAAGGGTTTGGATGTTGCACTCAGATTGCCCATCCGTTTGCAGGTGATAAGCGATGCTCATATCCAAATGTGAGCCAAAAGACTTGTGCATGGCTTGCCACAGTTCCGAAGTAAAACGTGCGTCACGATCAGAAATGATGGAGGTTGGCACTCCGTGCCTTGACACCACTTCCTTTAGGTAGATGTCTGCTAGGGTAGAAAACTTATCCGTTTCCTTGATAGGCAGAAAATGTGCAGACTTGGTCAGTTGATCCACGATCACCCAAATGGTATCATTCCAGCGTTGAGATCTGGGCAGGCCAGTAACGAAATCCATGGAAATATGCTCCCATTTCCATTTAGGTATCTCTGGTTGTTGAAGTGGGCCTGATGGTTTCTGGTATTCGACCTTGACCCTAGCACAAGTCAAGCATTTACTAACGTAGGTTGCTATGCTGGCTTTCATACCAGGCCACCGGTATGTAGTCTTTAGATCGTGGTACATCTTATCCGAACCAGGATGTACTGAATAACGAGACCTATGTGCTTCATCCATCACAAGCTCGCGTAAGCCTCCATAAAATGGAACCCAGATGCGTCCGTTAACATAGTAGGCGCCGTTTTCCTTTCGTTCTAGTCATTGCCTCGATCCTCATAAGGACTCAGCCCTGATGTTCTCTGCCTTCAATGCTTCAACCCGAGCATCGCGAATCTGAGCGAGAAGGTTAGATTGGATGGTAAGCTGTAACGCACGTACACGCTTAGGTATAGTATCCTTTCGGCTGAGGGCGTCGGCCACAACATTGGCTTTGCCCGGATGGTAGTTTATAGCGCATTCATAGTCGTTCAAGAGTTCGACCCATCGGCGTTGTCGCATGTTCAATTCCTTTTGCTTGAAGATATGCTCGAAACTCCTGTGATCGGTGTAAATGGTGCACTTGGTACCGTACAGGTAATGTCTCCATATCTTAAGTGCAAAAACAACTGGTCCCAATTCCAAGTCATGCGTAGTGTAGTTCCTTTCGTGAACCTTAAGTTGGCGCGATGCGTAGGCAATGAACTTGTCACGTTGCATCAACACGCAACCAAGTCCTTGAATGGAAGCGTCGCAATAAACCACGAAATCATCTATGCCTTCAGGCAATGAGAGGATAGGCGCGCTACAAAGTCTTTCTTTTAAGTGCTGAAATACGGACTCCTGTGCGTCACCCCAACGATAGGTGATACCCTTCTGAGTTAGTGAAGTGAGAGGTTGCGCAATCTTTGAGAAATCCTTGATGAACCTTCTGTAATATCCTGCCAAACCCAAGAATTGGCGGATTTCTGTTGGTTTACGGGGTGCAGGCTAGTTCTTGATCGAGTCAACCTTGGATGGATCCACATGAATCCGATCCTTGTTTACCACATGGCCTAGAAAGTGGACTTCGCGAAGCCAGAAGTCACATTTCGAATACTTGGCATACAACTGCTCTTTTCGAAGAAGTTCTAGAATAAGCCTTAGGTGTTGCTCGTGTTCCTCCTGACTCTTAGAATAGATCAGGATGTCGTCGATGAACACTATGACAAACTTATCCATGAAAGGCTTGCACACTCGGTTCACGAGATCCATAAAGACCGCATGTGCATTCCTTAATCCAAAAGGCATAACCAGAAACTCATAATGGCCGTAACGGGTTCTGAATGCTGTTTTGGAGACGTCTTCCTCTCGGACTCTCAACTGATGGTAGCCCAATCTCAAATCAATCTTAGAGTAATAACTCGACCCTTGCAACTGGTCGAACAAATCATCAATGCCTGGAAGAGGATAACGATTCTTCACGGTCACCTTGTTGAGTTCGCGGTAGTCGATACACATTCTGAAGGTACCGTTGTCACACCCTGGCTTTGCGGAAGCGTGGTTAATTTGTGTGACTTCTTAATACCATAGCTTAATCATAACAAAGCTATATGAATTTAAAAACCATGCAAGTCATCCATTAAGTTTTTGAAAACATAATACAATACCATTGTTTTTAACATGCAACCATAACCTTGTTCAGAAACATAACAACTTATAACAAAACATAAACGTGATTTAGGGATTGTGTCTTGTCCAGGTAAGAGACACAACCCTAAACCCTGATGACTTCATGACCAGTGCAGCGGAAAACGTTCCATACCGTGCCAGATCCGTTTAATTTCCTGAAATACATGTGAGTTGAAAAATCAACAATAATGTTGAGCGAGTTCATGCGTAAGTGAGTATGTAAAACCTTTGTGAGTATAAGAAAAATAGTTGTGGTATGTAGCAGTGTAAGAGGACTTGTGATCATCAATGGTTTGCAAGGCCACTGACATATGTGAAGTGCAAATAGGGAGACTCAAACCTAGCAGATTTATGCCACGGCAAAGTATGTGGACAAAGTCACCCCACGGTCCGTTTCTAGTTTGGCCGGGGGCTGGGCTCGCTACACCCAGATAGATCTACCGCTCCTGTCCCTCGGTCCCTCCATGAGGACTAATGGCCCCATGTTGTTCCTATCCACTCACATGATCGTATAACACCTCCTTACGTTAAACATACCGTTGTAAAGTACTCGTAAATCATAGTAACATGTATTTCACCCCCGCAGTTAAGTAAACTGAAAACAGTTAGAGAAAAGGGGGACATGAACTCACAGTGAATGCGTATCTCTATCAAGTAATCCGAATATCCGAAGCTGTGCAACGACCTACAGGTGCTAATTCTATTAGACGGATGGCCGTGCCTTAGCTTTATAACTTATATTTTTAGGAGACGGTTAGACAACCGTTTCGTGTACATACTTGGTATTTTACTTTCCTTCCCAAGGATGGGGGATTTAAATACATGTGTATTTATACTATCTCATTAAGTCCCACTTAATATATTTTTATTTCTCATTCCAAAATATAATTATTTTTCTCAAAAATAATATATTTTCTCTTTACATGATATTTTCCAAAATAATACGTTGACAACATACGTGTCGGTGAATATTTCCGCGTAATGCGTAAGTTACGTTTTAAATGATTAGGTGGTAATAGAAATTACCGTTGTAACTTTTATGCTTGTCGTATAAGCGTTGGTATTATTTTGGGTTTGACAAGTTAGTAAATATTATTTTTACTCTAAAAATAATATTTATACATTTTCACAAAATAATCATAAACAGTGTTGTGACAAAATATGTTTACCGAATATATATTTATCACGTTTAGTTTTGTGAAAATCCCACCTCCGATTATTTATAAATAAAGTCATGGCGAAATATATTTGAAAACATGTCAAAGTAGTCTAACACTTGTAAATAATTCTAAGTGTTATATTTTTAGAAAATTTCGCCAGAGTTTCCCCTGTAACTGGAGGTGGCCACGCTTTCAAGCGTATCATTTTCTTTTACAAAATCATTTCAACAATTCTTCAAATCAACCAAATCAATTTCCAATACTTCAAACTAGTCGATAAGTATGTAAAATCGCAATATTACATGAACTTGTAGTTTTTCTAAAACTATTATGTAGATCTCGTTGTATTTAGTGGATCTAGGTATAAAATAGTTTATTCTTGCAAAAACCCCGTTTTTGGAACAAATCACTCTTTACAACTTCCGACAATTTTTATAAAAATTGTTATTTTGTCGGATCTTTCGTTTCACAAGTGTTTATACACTTGTAGACTATAAAAATCACATTTGTTAACATGTTAAACAATTTTTATAAAACATGATTTTCTCGACACCCGGTCCTACAAATATACCACTTGTACATACGTAGATCGGCTCGTTTTAAATACTATTTTTCACGTTAAAACATTTTTACACAAGTTCATGTTTCCCGTGTGGTGGAGTTTCACCTTTTAACCCTTGTACCAAAGAAACAAGTGTATGTCAAGATACGTGATCCTAACAAAGTCGGGTTAAACGATGATGAGAGCCACCACATCATAGATCGGGCCATAAAAACCAACATATTCAAATACTACGACATTTACACGCGTTATGTTCTTTTATCCAACGATTTTCACTTTTTAGTAGACTTTAAAGATTCATGAAGCGGGTTACCGACATTTAACCGATAAAAATCCTTTTAACCACTTTAAACATGACTAATAATGAGTTTTAAACAATATACCTCTAGCTCGAGGCTAGGGAAGAAACTAGTCGAATACGGCGTGGATAAAAGCAAACGGTAGAGGTCCTTGGCGTTCCGTTTGTTCCAAGCTTCGTTGTACGTGATCCCCGACACTTGTATGGACTTGGAATGGGTGAATCAAGAACCGAAAAATGGTTGGGTGTGGGTGTGTGGTTCGGCCGAGAGGGAGCAAGGGGGAGGGAGAGAGAGAGTTTTGTGAAGTGTGTGTGTTTGTGTGTGTGAGATGTGAGGGTATTTATAGAGAATGTCGTCTCGGTCTTCGCGAAATCTAATTAAATATTCAAAGGTGTACTCTCCCCGGGTCCCACTAGTTGGCCGATTCCATTAGAATGTAATGGTATCCGGTTCGTTTCCAATCGTTCAGTTACGGTTCAGTTTGGTTAAGTGCGTTAAGTGAGAGGTCTAACCCCGTTAGTTGTTTAATGCATTAGAAAGCGGGTGTTAGGGTAATCAGGGACCCTAACTGGCTCAGAAAATACCAATATTAATTTTGGCAATATTTTTATGTTCCGGGTATTGTCCGGTTGTTCGGTTGGATAGGAATCCGTTAAAGTGCTTAAGATATCCTTTAAGCGTCGTAAGTAATATTTTTAGCGACACAATTTATTCAGCAAAGTGTCAGGAATAATTCCTCATATTTTGGCACTTTATTTATTAGCTAGAAGCTAGTGTGTTGATAAAAGTGCTGTGTTTCGTGCTTAAAGTATGTTTTAGGCACATCCAAATCTCTGTATCTTATTCCTAGAGACGTAATCATACAACCCTTGTATCCTTACACACACTATGGTGTAGTAAAATAATTCTGGCTCATTCAGGCCTTTAGAGGCAGTGTTTGCCTGATGCTGGTTATATCAGCATGTTCACTGTGTATCCGTTTAGTGCTACTGTGCTTCTTGTGCATCAAGTTTGTCACTAGAGTTCAGTAAATAAGTAATGTAGTGACAGGAAAAATCAAAGTATGATGCAGACATGTACATGTATCAACAATCAAGTAGCAGTTTATCAGAAATCTCAGTTAAGCACAGTAATTAGGCAACAGTTAATAGCTAATTAAGTCGTACGGATACCTGGTTTTGTGAGGGTTGTCACATTCTCCCCCCGTTAAATAAATTTCGTCCCGAAATTTAAGTTCTACTTGTAGATGCAGAGTTTTTAGGAAATAAGTGGGGGTATTTCTCTTTCATCCGGTCCTCACGCTCCCAGGTGTATTCAGGACCATGTCTGGCATTCCAGCGAACCTTGACGAGTTTGACACTGCTCCGGCGGGTCCTGTTAACCTTCCAATCTGTGACCTCGACAGGTGCTTCTACGAAGTGGAGCGTGTCGTCAACATGAATCTCGTCGATAGGAATGGCAACTTCAACTTGAGTTGGACTCTTCTTTAAATTGGATACATGAAATGTATCGTGAACACCATTTAATTCAGCAGGTAGGTCCAACTTGTATGCTACGGTTCCAATTCTTTCTAGAATTCTGAAAGGACCAATGTAGCGTGGATTTAACTTCCCACGCTTCCCAAAGCGTGCTTCCCCTTTCCAGGGTGATACCTTCAATAACACCATTTCTCCAACTTGAAAATCCACATGCTTTCGGTTTGGATCCGCATAGGCCTTGTGTCTGTGGCGAGCGGCTTCGATGCGTTTAAGAATCTGCGCAATCTTGTCTGTCGTCTCTTGGACGATTTCGGGACCGGCAAGCTGCCTATCACCTGCGTCAGCCCAACATAGTGGTGATCGACACTTGCGTCCGTAAAGGGCTTCAAAAGGCGCGACACCAATACTGGTGTGGTAGCTGTTGTTGTATGAAAATTCGACCAAAGGTAAGTGTTTATCCCAGCTACCGCCCAAATCCATAGCACATGCTCTCAGCATGTCTTCCAAAGTCTGTATCGTTCGCTCGCTCTGGCCGTCAGTTTGCGGATGGAACGCTGTGCTCAGATTCAATTGTGAGCCAAAAGCTTCTTGGAAGGATTGCCATATCCTTGACACAAACCTTCCGTCTCTATCAGAGATGATTGAGAGGGGTACTCCATGTCGTGCTACGATCTCTCTTAAGTAAATTTCCGCAAGTTTACTAGTACTATCTTTCTCCTTGATTGGCAGAAAGTGTGCGGACTTTGTTAGGCGGTCAACAATCACCCAAATCATATCATGTCCTCTTGGCGTTCTTGGCAGTTTTGTAACAAAATCCATTGAGATTTGTTCCCATTTCCACTTGGGAATCTCAGGTTGTTGCAGAAGTCCCGAGGGCTTCTGGTATTCCGCCTTGACCTTAGCGCACGTTAAACATTTGCTCACGTAAATAGCAACGTCGCCTTTCATCCTAGGCCACCAATAGTAATTTTTGAGATCTTGGTACATCTTATCCGATCCCGGGTGGATAGAGTACCGTGACTTGTGCGCTTCATCGAAAATAACTTCCCTTAATTCACCAAATAGAGGAACCCAAATCCTTTTCTCAAAACATAATGTTCCTTCCTCGTTTGGCACCAATATCTTCTCCATCCCACGGAGATACTCCTTCTCAAGGTTCTCTTCCTTGAGAGCTTCTTTCTGCGCTGTACGAACGCGCGAGGAGAGATCGGTTTGGATTATCATTTCCATAGCCCTAACCCTTAGGGGCTTGATCCTTTCCTTACGACTTAAGGCATCGGCGACTACATTCGCCTTCCCTGGGTGATACTTGATCTCGCAGTCGTAATCGTTCAATAATTCAACCCATCGTCTTTGCCTCATATTCAACTCCTTCTGGTTGAATATATGCTGTAGGCTCTTGTGATCTGTGAAGATTGTGCACTTCGTACCATACAGGTAATGTCTCCAAATCTTTAGTGCAAAAACCACTGCGCCTAGCTCCAAATCATGCGTGGTATAATTCTTTTCATGCACCTTCAGTTGGCGTGATGCGTAGGCGATAACCTTTTGACGTTGCATCAACACGCAACCCAATCCTTGACGCGATGCGTCGCAATATACCACAAAATCGTCGGTACCTTCCGGTAGAGCTAAGATTGGCGCGTTACAAAGCTTGTCCTTCAACACTTGAAACGCTTCATCCTGTTTGATTCCCCAATCAAACTTTTTATCTTTTTGCGTGAGGAGCGTCAACGGTTGAGCAATCTTCGAGAAGTCCTCGATGAACCTTCGATAGTAGCCAGCCAAACCCAAGAATTGCCGAATCTCGGTTGGCGTCTTTGGCGTTTCCCAATCTTTGATTGCCTCGATCTTGGTTGGATCCACGTGGATTCCATCTCCATTCACCACGTGCCCAAGAAACTGTACTTCTCTTAGCCAAAACTCACACTTAGAGAACTTGGCGTACAGCTGTTCCTTCTTTAGTAGCTCCAGGATGGCTCTAAGGTGTTGCTCGTGCTCAGCCTTCGTTCTTGAGTAAATCAGGATGTCATCGATGAATACGATCACGAACTTATCCAAGTACGGCTTACAAACTCGGTTCATCAAATCCATGAACACTGCAGGTGCGTTTGTCAAACCAAACGGCATAACGAGAAACTCGTAGTGTCCATAACGAGTTCCGAAAGCTGTCGTCGGGATACTCTCCTCCTGTATCCGAAGTTGATGGTATCCGTATCGAAGATCGATCTCTGAATAGAAGCTTGAACCTTGAAGCTGGTCGAACAGATCATCAATTCTTGGCAGGGGATACCTATTCTTGATCGTTAGCTTGTTCAACTCTCTGTAGTCGATGCACATGCGGAAACTTCCGTCCTTCTTCTTGACAAACAAAACTGGAGCTCCCCAAGGCGAGAAGCTTGGTCGGATAAAACCCTTGTCTAACAACTCTTGAAGTTGTGTCGACAATTCCTGCATCTCAGACGGAGCAAGTCTGTACGGTGCCTTAGCCACAGGCGCGGCGCCTGGTACTAAGTCGATGCGGAACTCCACTTGCCTTTGAGGTGGCAAGCCAGGCAAGTCTTCTGGAAAGACTTCTGGGTATTCCCTCACGACAGGGATGTCTTCGATCTTCGGCTCAGCAGCCTTCTTATCCACAATGTGTGCTAGAAAAGCAACACATCCTTTCCTCAAACACTTCCTTGCTTTCAGGCAACTAATCATCCTTAACGGCGTCTCATGCTTTTCTCCATGAACAACAATGGTCTCACCATCACCGGTCGGGATACGAATAACCTTTTCGTGACACACTATCTCAGCCTTGTTTCTCGTTAACCAATCCATCCCTACTACCACGTCGAAGCTTCCCAACTGGACTGGTAGTAGATCTAGAGTAAACTCGCGTTCTCCTAATTCAATCACACAGCCTCTGATCACATCATTGGCTTCTACCAACTTTCCATTAGCCAATTCGATTACGTAGGGAATGTCTAACTTATTAGCGGCTAGCCCAAGTATATTCTTAAATTCTAGTGATACGAAGCTATAGTCGGCACCAGTATCAAACAGAACAGATGCATAGCGTTGATTTACAGGGAACGTACCAGTAACAACGTTGGGATCCTGGCGCGCTTCCTGTGCACCGATCTGGAACACCCTTCCACGGGCTTGGTTCAATCCTGGGCAATCCTTCTTGAAGTGCCCAACGTCACCGCAATGAAAACATCCTAATCTTTTTCCATTCCCTGCACCGCCCCCAACTGGCGGGTTGTTTTGATTGGCAGTTCCGGCTTGATTTGCATTGTAGCCTCGATTATTCCCTTGTGGGCGATTTCCCAAACCACCACGATTATCGTTTCTATTCATATATCCTCCCTGGCCTCCTCGGCCTCCACTAACCCAACATGATTCCTTTGAGTGGCCCGGTTTTCCACAAGATTCACAAACTTTCACGTTACAATTGCCAGTATGGTGGCGTTGGCAGTTGTTGCATTTGGGCTGGGTGCCCTGGTACCCTTTCCCTTTCTTGGTACTACCAGCTGATTTTCCTTTCTTGACTGCCATACTGACGCCTTGTTTGGAGTTTGAAAACTTCCTTTTGTTGTCTCCTGAGGACTCAACGTGAGTCTCTGTCTTCTTCGCCTTGACTTCATCAAACTTGTTTAAATGAATTGCCTCCTCAGTGAGAGCCACGCTCAAATCAATGGCTTCCGTAATAGTTGCCGGTCTGGCGGAGGTCACCATGCTAATGATTTGGGGAGCTAACCCCCAAATGAAGCGCTCAATTCGCTTGTATTCAGGCGTGACCATATAAGGAACCACTTGAGATAGGTCATGAAACCTCTGGACGTATTCTGCAACCTTTGGTCCATCCATCTTTAGGTGCCAAAATTCAGTCTCCAACCTTTGAATTTCTGCACGGGAACAATACTTCTTGCGCATAAGCTCTTTCAATTCGGCCCAAGTCAGGGCGTAGGCGGCAGCTTCGCCTAGTGTTTGCACTTGTAAGTTCCACCAAGATAGGGCTCCGTCTAGAAACAGCCCTGAGATGTAAGTGACCTGCTGGTCGAGCGCACATTTGCTCATGCGGATGGTGGAATCAGTCTTCTCTGCCCAGCGAACGAAAGCAACAGCACCACCTGTGCCGTCGAAGTTGATGGGCTTACAGTCCAAGAATTGTTTGTAGGTGCACCCTGCACATACATCATATCATAGGAACGGCATTAGCATTTGCTAAAGGAATCCATTTATGCCATGGTATGTCTTAATGACTTAGGTTTACCATGTGGAGGATTTTGGTTGCCGTTGACGTTCATGTTGCTTCCGCTGGGTCCTTCTTGCGAGGCAGCATACTGAGCAATGGCGGCAGCAATGACTTGCTGTAGTTCTTCAGGAGTAGTGGGCATCGGCTGCGGTTGACGTCTTGGTGCCATCTTTTAAAGATGCGTACGTCGATTAGGCCATAATAACATACGTATATAGTAATAGTAATAGCATATAACATCTCATGTTATCAATATATCACACACAACATCTCATGTCCCAACATCCCATGTCACAAATATCATACATACAACATCCCATGTCAGAAAACATAAATAAGCAATCAAGTGAAACAGATATGGTGAGAATACGGCGATTGTTATATATATCGAGACCATAAAGTGTAGCAAGTGTGTCAGCACGTCACTGTATCATACAATCATAAATCAAATAGGGGCTACATCACCCCTGTCAAAACAACATCACATCAGTGTCACATACAACCAGTACAACAACAAATATCAGCAAAAATCTGTATCGTCAGATGGTCTCCAAAAATCTGTGCAGTCACAATCGCGGTCGTCTCACCATCGCCTACCACTACAGTACCAATGAGCCCTATGCGGATGGGGGTGGGGGAGGGGGAAAGTGAGCAAAAAGTAAGCGACGTAAGTGGTACCAGTCCTCCTCCATCGCCTGCTGAGTACGGATCATGGACGCAACCTGCTGCTCCAAGGTCGAAAGTCGGGCAGCAATGTCAGGAGGAAATGATCGAAAAGGCTGAAATGACGAAGATGTCTGACCAAGATATGGACCAAAAGACAACTGAGCTCTCTCGAGCTCCTGGAGTCGCTGTGAATGAGACTCGTGCTGGTGTACAAACGACATCAAAAGATCCTCAATAGTATGGCCCAAATGAAATGGGTGGTATGGATCTGTGGGTGGTATCAGTGAGGAAGACGACCAAAGTAATGGCGTGCTGGTAAGATCGATAGGTGCAACAGAAGATGGGATAGATGCTATCTGAGGCATGAATGGCATGGTCGCTGGTACATGACCGAAAGGGTGGGCTGAAGAGCCCTCTCCAGGCCCCGCTGGAGGAATAAACGGTGGGATCTGAAAAGAGAACTCAGTATGATGTGTGCCAGTGTGATGTGGGGGAAACGGTGGAACATCCTCGTCCGCCGGTATCCACCCGTGCTGTGCCTCCTCATCTGGAGGATCCATGTGCTCAGCAAAAAGAGCGTGCTCGGGCTCGATGGGTAAAGGATCGATAGGAGCAATAACGGGGTCAACAGGTGCAATAACAGGATCAGCGGGTATGTCATCAACGGGTAAAGGAACAATAGGATCAGCAGCAACATGATCGCCCTCGATCACAGGAACACCTACAGGGGGATCAACATCAACAGGCTCAAGAGGAAAATCAGCATGAACAGGGTCATGCTCAAGTAAAGGATCAAAAGCAGCTGCCTGCTCTGGGGCTATGGCAGGCTCAGGGTCGTCGAATGCCATATCAAAGTCAAAATCTGGATCAATGGGATCGATAGGATCATCAGGGTCCTCTATATGCTCATCCATAGGAATATACTCGATATCATGGTCAGGATCAAATCCTGAAGGGAAAACAGGGTCAGAATCCTCGATCTCATCATGCTCAAACGCGTAGCTCGGAATAGGGGCAGCTGAAGACGCCTGATCAGGGTCTGAGTCGTGAATAAACTGCTGCGCGCTCGCCCCGCGAGATGATACAGATGCCACAGACTCTAAAGAGTCCGGGACTGGTGAGTGAATGGGCGAGTCTCCAGCTGGAACGTCAGCTATCATCAAGAGATCGCCAGCAGGTAGAGGAGCTACGTCAGGATCCTCGTCCTCAAATGGCTCGTCCTCGTAAAGCTCGATGTCGCCGTCGGCATCGGCGTCTGGCATAAGCTCATAAGCAGGGTAAGCAGCAAGAGGAATCGGTGCCGGAATCGCAACAATAGGGAGGTACTCAGCAGGATCGCCATCAATGGGCTCATAGGCAAAAGGTAAGGGTGCCGGAATCTCTACCAGAGGGTGCCGAAAGTCATCGTCGTCCGTGCTCGTGTAGTCTGAGGTATGCACCTCATGCTCCGATGACACAATGTCATCCGACACTATGGGTAGGGGTCCAGTGGTATCCGAGTCTCCGGTATCTGATGTGTCCATGTGTCTGTAACACAATCGCAAGTATGCACAAATAATCAGTAAATCAGGTAATCACATAAGCTACCAAATAATAGTCACATAATTCTCCTAGTCCCACTAGCCTCCCAGCCTCCCAGACTGTCCTTCCTAGTCTCACTAGCCAACACTCCTAGTCCCACTAGCCTCCCAGCCTCTCAGACTGTCCTTCCTAGTCTCACTAGCCAACACTCCTAGTCCCACTAGCCAACACTCCTAGTCCCACTAGCCAACACTCCTAGTCCCACTAGCCCGAACCTCAGCCTCCCAGACTGAGCCTAAAATAATGAATAATATGTGCTCAACATTCGTTTGTAAAAAGTTTGTGGATCTGGACTTAAGTGGTATGCAGAAAAATGTTTTCGTGAGAGCCCTAGTGATCATAGTCTAGACTCGAGAAAGAATCCTAGTTTGCTATGATCAGAGCTCTGATACCAAGCTGTCACACCCTGGCTTTGCGGAAGCGTGGTTAATTTGTGTGACTTCTTAATACCATAGCTTAATCATAACAAAGCTATATGAATTTAAAAACCATGCAAGTCATCCATTAAGTTTTTGAAAACATAATACAATACCATTGTTTTTAACATGCAACCATAACCTTGTTCAGAAACATAACAACTTATAACAAAACATAAACGTGATTTAGGGATTGTGTCTTGTCCAGGTAAGAGACACAACCCTAAACCCTGATGACTTCATGACCAGTGCAGCGGAAAACGTTCCATACCGTGCCAGATCCGTTTAATTTCCTGAAATACATGTGAGTTGAAAAATCAACAATAATGTTGAGCGAGTTCATGCGTAAGTGAGTATGTAAAACCTTTGTGAGTATAAGAAAAATAGTTGTGGTATGTAGCAGTGTAAGAGGACTTGTGATCATCAATGGTTTGCAAGGCCACTGACATATGTGAAGTGCAAATAGGGAGACTCAAACCTAGCAGATTTATGCCACGGCAAAGTATGTGGACAAAGTCACCCCACGGTCCGTTTCTAGTTTGGCCGGGGGCTGGGCTCGCTACACCCAGATAGATCTACCGCTCCTGTCCCTCGGTCCCTCCATGAGGACTAATGGCCCCATGTTGTTCCTATCCACTCACATGATCGTATAACACCTCCTTACGTTAAACATACCGTTGTAAAGTACTCGTAAATCATAGTAACATGTATTTCACCCCCGCAGTTAAGTAAACTGAAAACAGTTAGAGAAAAGGGGGACATGAACTCACAGTGAATGCGTATCTCTATCAAGTAATCCGAATATCCGAAGCTGTGCAACGACCTACAGGTGCTAATTCTATTAGACGGATGGCCGTGCCTTAGCTTTATAACTTATATTTTTAGGAGACGGTTAGACAACCGTTTCGTGTACATACTTGGTATTTTACTTTCCTTCCCAAGGATGGGGGATTTAAATACATGTGTATTTATACTATCTCATTAAGTCCCACTTAATATATTTTTATTTCTCATTCCAAAATATAATTATTTTTCTCAAAAATAATATATTTTCTCTTTACATGATATTTTCCAAAATAATACGTTGACAACATACGTGTCGGTGAATATTTCCGCGTAATGCGTAAGTTACGTTTTAAATGATTAGGTGGTAATAGAAATTACCGTTGTAACTTTTATGCTTGTCGTATAAGCGTTGGTATTATTTTGGGTTTGACAAGTTAGTAAATATTATTTTTACTCTAAAAATAATATTTATACATTTTCACAAAATAATCATAAACAGTGTTGTGACAAAATATGTTTACCGAATATATATTTATCACGTTTAGTTTTGTGAAAATCCCACCTCCGATTATTTATAAATAAAGTCATGGCGAAATATATTTGAAAACATGTCAAAGTAGTCTAACACTTGTAAATAATTCTAAGTGTTATATTTTTAGAAAATTTCGCCAGAGTTTCCCCTGTAACTGGAGGTGGCCACGCTTTCAAGCGTATCATTTTCTTTTACAAAATCATTTCAACAATTCTTCAAATCAACCAAATCAATTTCCAATACTTCAAACTAGTCGATAAGTATGTAAAATCGCAATATTACATGAACTTGTAGTTTTTCTAAAACTATTATGTAGATCTCGTTGTATTTAGTGGATCTAGGTATAAAATAGTTTATTCTTGCAAAAACCCCGTTTTTGGAACAAATCACTCTTTACAACTTCCGACAATTTTTATAAAAATTGTTATTTTGTCGGATCTTTCGTTTCACAAGTGTTTATACACTTGTAGACTATAAAAATCACATTTGTTAACATGTTAAACAATTTTTATAAAACATGATTTTCTCGACACCCGGTCCTACAAATATACCACTTGTACATACGTAGATCGGCTCGTTTTAAATACTATTTTTCACGTTAAAACATTTTTACACAAGTTCATGTTTCCCGTGTGGTGGAGTTTCACCTTTTAACCCTTGTACCAAAGAAACAAGTGTATGTCAAGATACGTGATCCTAACAAAGTCGGGTTAAACGATGATGAGAGCCACCACATCATAGATCGGGCCATAAAAACCAACATATTCAAATACTACGACATTTACACGCGTTATGTTCTTTTATCCAACGATTTTCACTTTTTAGTAGACTTTAAAGATTCATGAAGCGGGTTACCGACATTTAACCGATAAAAATCCTTTTAACCACTTTAAACATGACTAATAATGAGTTTTAAACAATATACCTCTAGCTCGAGGCTAGGGAAGAAACTAGTCGAATACGGCGTGGATAAAAGCAAACGGTAGAGGTCCTTGGCGTTCCGTTTGTTCCAAGCTTCGTTGTACGTGATCCCCGACACTTGTATGGACTTGGAATGGGTGAATCAAGAACCGAAAAATGGTTGGGTGTGGGTGTGTGGTTCGGCCGAGAGGGAGCAAGGGGGAGGGAGAGAGAGAGTTTTGTGAAGTGTGTGTGTTTGTGTGTGTGAGATGTGAGGGTATTTATAGAGAATGTCGTCTCGGTCTTCGCGAAATCTAATTAAATATTCAAAGGTGTACTCTCCCCGGGTCCCACTAGTTGGCCGATTCCATTAGAATGTAATGGTATCCGGTTCGTTTCCAATCGTTCAGTTACGGTTCAGTTTGGTTAAGTGCGTTAAGTGAGAGGTCTAACCCCGTTAGTTGTTTAATGCATTAGAAAGCGGGTGTTAGGGTAATCAGGGACCCTAACTGGCTCAGAAAATACCAATATTAATTTTGGCAATATTTTTATGTTCCGGGTATTGTCCGGTTGTTCGGTTGGATAGGAATCCGTTAAAGTGCTTAAGATATCCTTTAAGCGTCGTAAGTAATATTTTTAGCGACACAATTTATTCAGCAAAGTGTCAGGAATAATTCCTCATATTTTGGCACTTTATTTATTAGCTAGAAGCTAGTGTGTTGATAAAAGTGCTGTGTTTCGTGCTTAAAGTATGTTTTAGGCACATCCAAATCTCTGTATCTTATTCCTAGAGACGTAATCATACAACCCTTGTATCCTTACACACACTATGGTGTAGTAAAATAATTCTGGCTCATTCAGGCCTTTAGAGGCAGTGTTTGCCTGATGCTGGTTATATCAGCATGTTCACTGTGTATCCGTTTAGTGCTACTGTGCTTCTTGTGCATCAAGTTTGTCACTAGAGTTCAGTAAATAAGTAATGTAGTGACAGGAAAAATCAAAGTATGATGCAGACATGTACATGTATCAACAATCAAGTAGCAGTTTATCAGAAATCTCAGTTAAGCACAGTAATTAGGCAACAGTTAATAGCTAATTAAGTCGTACGGATACCTGGTTTTGTGAGGGTTGTCACACTTTCTTCTTCACAAATAATAATGGAGCTCCCCAAGGCGAAGAGCTAGGACATATGAAACCCTTTTCTAAGAGTTCTTGTAGTTGCGTGGACAGTTCTTCAAGTTAAGATGGAGCTAGACGATAAGGTGCTCGAGCTATGGGCACTGCTCCAGGAGCTAGCTCGATTTGAAACTCAACTTGGCGATGAGGTGAAAGACCAGGTAATTCCTCAGGAAATACCTCGGGAAAGTCGTGCACAATAGGAATGTCTTCTATCTTCTTTTCCTCCGCGGATGAATCAGAAACGAGGGCTAGGATAGCAGTGTGGCCCTTTCGTAAAAACTTCTGGGCCTTAAGGAAAGAGATGATGCCTACAACAGCATCACTCTTGTCGCCACGAATCACGAGGGGTTCTTTATCAGAACGAGGGATACGGACGATTTTCTCCTTGCAAATAATCTCCGCTTGTTGTCGAGATAACCAGTCCATCCCAATGACAACGTCAAAACTACCCAGAACGATAGGGATGAGGTCGATAGAAAAGGTCTGATCAGCAAGGACAAGCTTGCAACCCTTAACTACATGTGTAGCCTCTAAACTTTTACCATTTGCTAACTCTACGATGTGCTTGGTGTTTAAAAGTGTTGGAGTACGCTTAAGCATCTGACTAACTTTTAAGGACACGTAGCTAGTATCGGCACCCGAATCAAATAAAACAGTAACAAAGAAATCATCCAGAAGAAAGTTACCCATCGCAACGTTGGGATCGTTCCTTGCTTCACCCTGACCAATCACGAACATACGACCTTGGGCGCCATTGCCATTATTGTTACCTCCGTTGTTGCCTCCGTTGTTGCCTCCATTGTTGTTTCCATTGTGGTTCCCGTTTCTTTGGTTGTTCTGATTTTTGTTTAGCTGAGGGCAGTTCCTCTTAAAGTGGCCTTCAGCGCCACACTGAAAGCATCCTTTATTGCCCTGCTGTTGCTGCTGCTGGTGGTTCTGTGGAGCTTGTTGTTGTTGTTGGCGATTCTGATTCGCAGGACGTGGGCTCCTGCAATCCTTAGCTTCATGACCCAGTTTGTGACATCTCTGACAACGACCCTTGTTGCACTACCCGCTGTGGTGCAGATTACATCGATTGCACTTGGGGTGATTTCCCTTGTACCCACCCTGACCTTGATTCCCAGAAGACTGCTGACCGGGGCTCCTATACTCGTCTGTCTTTCTCTGCTGGGATTGAGCTGAAGCAGAACCCTTACCCAAATTTCCATCCCACTTGCGCTTATTATCATTGGGAGCATCAGAAGTAGTAGCGCTAATACGTTTGGGTAGCCTGTTCTGCTCAACTGCCTGATCAGTGAGACGATGAGCCAACTTGATGATTTGCTGCATGGTACCAAGATTAGCTGAGGTTACGTGGCTTTGGATTTCTGGCACCAAACCCTTAAGGTACAGCTCAATGCGTTTGATGGGAGGGTCCACCATTGTAGGACACAAGATGGCCAGCTCATTTGACCTCTTCGTGTATGCCTCGATCTCAGACCCCGTCATCTTCAAATTGAAAAATTCCACCTCCAGTTTGTGGATGTCGTCACGACTGCAGTACTCTTCTTTAATTAGTTCTTTGAAACCGTTCCATGGGGTGGCATTAGCAACCGCCAACCCAAGCAGTTGAACTTGTGCCTTTCACCAGGTTAACGCAGCACCTTCGAGTGTTCCAGTAGCATACTTCACCCTACGATCCTCGGGGCATTCACACATCTCAAAAACAGACTCAAGCTTCTCGAACCAGTGAAGAAGGCCTACAGCTCCTTCTGTGCCGCTGAAAGTACTAGGTCGGCAATCCATGAATGTCTTGAATGTGCACACAGGAGGCTGAACATGTTGACCTCCGGCAGGAACAGCTGCGAGTGCCTCAGCAACTTGTTCGTTGACCAAAGCCGTCAGCTGGGCTTGAGTTATGTTGATACATCCTCTGCGTCCGTTCATGATCTTCACAACGAAGCAACGTAAGTGAGAAAAGTGTCGCGAAAGTGCGTAAGTGTGGGACGACAGTAGAGAGTAAACACACAAGGTTTAAATAGCAGTTATCACGTCAACTAATACATAGTGTGAACGATCTAACCGATAATATAACATAAATCATACCACTTATTACGTCGAGTCTTGCACGTGGAGCGAAGCGTCGTTGTGGATCGTTGAGCACTGTAACGGTTATAGTCTGGTTTTATCAAAAAGCTTTTCCCTTTTTAAAACCAAGTTCACTATAACCAATGGCTCTGATACCAATCTGTCACACCACCAAAATCCACCATGCGGAGTACCACCGCTTGGAGGCATGACGTGACCAGGATCGAGCCACCAATCATATTGAACAACGTAATAAGTAAATAAAATCAACCACAATACAATTGGTGACCAAAGCTAGTTAACTAAGTTCAAATTAAACAGCGGAAGCATTAAAAGTAAAACCCAAAACATAAGTCCATAGGTCATAAGTTTAAGTCCAAAGCGTAAGTTTAATAAGTTCATAAGGATTTAAATATTAAACACGGAGCTTAACAGTCCGTATCCCATAATGACTTCTTCCTTGTGCAAGCTCCAAGCATTTAACGACCTGTAAGGCATGTAACAACGAGCCAACAACAAAGTTGAGTGAGTTCACGATTGGTTGATTGGTTTTAAGTTGTTTCTGAAAACGTGGTTTGTCTTTCGTTGGCGTAATTGTCGTGGGGGTTACCCCGTAGTTGAAAGTATGATTAACCAGTTCATTCTTTATTACCCAAACCATATCCATGATTAGTGGGGGCTTCCCCATGTGAACCACTAGACCTTACCATATCGACTACTAACGCAAATAAGTTGTGCCCTACGTCAGTGTCTATCATCACTGACAATTTGCCATAGTCCATTAGTACACGCCCGTCCGACTGGCACGGTGTGAGGTTTGTTAAAACTAATAGCGCTATTAACTAA
Organism: Helianthus annuus; assembly: GCF_002127325.2. Lineage (NCBI taxonomy): Eukaryota > Viridiplantae > Streptophyta > Magnoliopsida > Asterales > Asteraceae > Helianthus > Helianthus annuus. The sequence goes on from NC_035439.2 coordinate 129,452, forward strand.
TGACCCGCTTGCCATTGGCCTCGGCGATTAAGTCGATATAAAATGAGGGACTTCATGATAGAGTTTTGTCTAGTAAGTTTTAAGGTTGTTGTCCTACCCAAGGAGGACGAACGTACGTTCTACCCATGGAGAATACGCATGATTCATATTGGCATCCTACCTATGGAGGATGGCCGTACATATCCTAACCAAGGAGGATATGTAGATTCCGTTTTAAATTCTTTTACCCATTCCCAACCACCTGGAATCCCATGCCTTAGAAAGTGTGTGAACTCACATCGGTTTGCTCGGTTAGATTCTCAAATATAGCTAACAGTCAAAGTTGGTCAATCACGTCCTAGTAGGATTACCACTTAGTTTATTAGTGACTTGAAATAAGCACAAAGTTCCTACACGCGTCTATCACATAACAAGCATCACATCAATAGTTCATGCTCATATCAACATTCCACCTATAGCTACTCAAGAACAGGCATATGATATTGCACATATCACTTTCATTGACATATGACATGTTAGATCATCCTCAGATAATATACACATTTAGACCCGTAAATTACTACCTTTGTCATATTAACTTAAATATCCAAAACTGGGCTGTTTTCGGGCATTTTGATAAAATAGTTATCTTACTTCAAAAATTCCCAACTTTTTACAGAAGGTGCCAAACGATCCAAATATTATTGTGTAAAAATCTCGGGATCCAATTCATCACCAATATTTTATAAAATTCATTTTCCGGACTGCAATCAGATTCATTACTTTCTGACTGCAGTCCACGGAATAATTCATTAAAAATTCATTGTAAGTCGGATTGACGAAATTCCAGTGGGACAATTACTATGACATCAGTGTCCATCTACAGTACCAATTTCGTGACCTAGTTCTACACAGGTTTCAAGTTATGATGAAGAATATAACACATATTTTCAGCAGCAAAAATGCAGCTTTAGCTGCTGTTACAAAATGACACTTTAAAAATAGTAAACGAAGTCCAAAAATTATGATTCTAGTGCCATTAGAACCGTATTTCATAATACAGAAATCTAGACTTCAGAAAATACATTTTTCGTCAAGTTACGGTCTGGTTACAGCCAACTGAAGTTGGCTGTAAACACCAACCAACTTTCTGTTTTAGTTCCCTACCTTCTAACGCATGTTCGATTGATTCTGTTAACATGTTTAGTGATCACAACAACATCAAACATCAATATTAACCAGCAAATTATCAGGAAATCAACAAGAATCATAACAACATCAAATTAACATGAGTTCATCATTAGACTAGTTTATGTTCAAGACTTGTTTAAGGTTCTTTAGAGTTTCTTATCATTTTGATCACTACACATCTTTAACCACCTAAACAAGATGTAAGAAGCAAAGATCTAAGTTCCTACCACTAGTTCAAGACTTGGGAAGTTCAAGAGTAGAAAAGTGGTGGATAAAAGAAGATGAGAGTGGTCCTTCAACTTCCGAGCACACCAAGCTTGCTTGTAGGACTCCTTGCACCTTTGTGTGTACGTAAAATGATTGAACAAGGCTTTGATGGTTGTGATATGGTGGAGGGGGTTGGTGGCCGTAAGTGGTGGAAGGAGGGAGGAGAGAAGTTGTTGGTGGTGAGTGTTGGATGAATGAAGATGGTTACCTCTTACGTATACTTATAAACCACATTCCCCTATTAACCAACATACAATGTGTTTCTAATTTACCAACATTGTACCATTAAAATAATCAAGAAATGAGAGTGGGTCACCTCTTAAGGTGACCGTCGAGTGTGTGTGTGGGGGGGGGTATGGGGTTGGGTGGTGATGGAACTTGTTACATTTAGTTAGGATCTAAGTGTTTAGCTAGGGTGTTGTTACGTGTTATTTAATATAAAGTGTGTTAGGGTGTTCGGGGACCCTAACTAGCCCAGAAAAGTAAAAACAATGTCTTTGGCAATATTTTTATGTTCCGGGTAAAGTCCGGTTATTCGGTTTGACACTGTTCCGTTAAAGTGCTTAATTAATCCGTAAAGTGTCTTTTATATATATTTTTGTAACACTTTTGATTTCTAACACTTAGGAAAACACACAGGACTATTTAATGACTTTTCTGTACACTACTAGTGTGTTAAGAAGCACATGTAAGTATAACACAGATATCAGAAAGCAGTTAAATGATTCAGCACAGTCATCAAGCACTTCAATTTTCATTAATAAGTTGTACGGGATACATGGAATTACGAGGGTTGTCACAGATATGATAAAATTTTGGGGTGGAAAACATACATCGAAAAACTAAAAAAACTATTAAAATCGGAAGTAAAATAGTAATATGTAAACTTAATAACTTAATTATCTATAATGGTTCTTTTCAGAGTTCTTTTTAAGGCCCCTAAATATGGTCACAGTGTAGGCTATTCAGGTAAAACATGACATGACACTAATGTCACACCCCTCCAAAACCCCACCCCACCTTGGAGGCGTGACATGCCCAGGATCATAGCCACCAATCATATTGAACAACGTATTTAAGTAAATAAAACCAACCACAATACAAATGGTGTCAAAACATAGTTTGAGTTTACAGCGGAAGCAAAACATAAGTTTAATATAAGTTTTCCCACAACGACCACGCCTCCTAGTGCAACCTCCTTAAGCTAGGGATCTAACGACCTGCAAGGCATGTAACAATGAGTCAACAACAAAGTTGAGTGAATTCACAGTTGGTTCACTGGCTTACTAGCCCGTATCGTGGTCTCCCAGACATGTGTGCGAAGATTAGTATTCGTATCGCGTCGCATCGCGGCCCTACAGGCAGGTGTGCGAAGATTAGTGCAGTGGCATCCTACCTCTGGAGGATGGCCGTGCCTTGTAGAAAGTTCGTGAACTCACCTTTGCTTTTGCTTTGCTCGGTTTGCTTATCTTTTTTGATTGTAAGGGTATGGGATAGAGTTTAGCCTACTGATAAGCCTAATAATCTAACGCACACGAAATTAGGTAAGTAACCAATACAGCATTTACGACAATTCACGAGATTAAACCCTCACAACGATTAACAAAGTGCAATACTTAACAATTCAGCAGATTCACAACGAATAACAGAGCATAGTCCGAATTCGAACAGCACTCAAATATTCAAGTCGAAATCACGACGAATCAATAAAGTATCAGCTCAATTTGAGCAGCACTTAATCATACGTTGGATAGTTTCAATCGATCGGACGTTGAATCGTAATAGCGATCGAATTAATACCCTGAATCGTAGCAGTACTTAGTGATTGTGTGTATTTTTGGACTGTTTCCTCTATAATTCGACGTACACAGAGAGTTTGTGCGTCGTTGTAACTTCCTCAGGCAAGTCCCAAGGCCTGCTATTTATAGCCGAATTTTGGTCTTGCTTACGGACCGTATGCCATATCCCTTACGGTCCGTAAGGGAAGCAGTCTAATTATAAGGCGGCTAAGTTCGGGACTAGGCTTGCTGACTTGAAAATTTCCACCAATCAAAAGTTAAACAACGAGTTTTGAGGATAATTATTAGCTAGGTTTTACCCCCCTTGAGTTTTAGGGGTCCTGATCCTGATTCTGATTGTTCTAAAACTTTCAGGGTTTCTGCAGAATCACTTGGGTTTTTTAATTTGGGTTTCCAATTAGACTAATTAAAATAATAAATAGGACTTTTAATGAGAGTTGCTACATTCTCCCCTCCTTATAGAAATCTCGTCCTCGAGATTTACTCGAATAAGTAAGGATACTAGTACTAATCTTTTATGCTCGAGAAACTTAACCTTTCAGTCTTCTATATAAAGTGGTTTCTCAACTAATCTTTTTCATTCACTTATATGTCTTGAAGAGGTACTACCAGCTATTTGTCAAATAGATATTTCTTAAAGTTGGATACATGAAATACTTAGAGAAGACTTAACCTTAGCTGTAACACTTAAAATAAATAACACAGTAAAGTATTGAGTCTTTGCACTTGGAGTGAAGCATGGTTGTGGATTACTGTACAGGTTATAGTCCGGTTTTATCAAAAAGTTTTTCCCTTTTAAACCAAGTTCACTATAACCAATGGCTCTGATACCACTCTGTCACACCCCTCCAAAACCCCACCCCGCCTTGGAGGCGTGACATGCCCAGGATCATAGCCAACAATCATATTGAACAACGTATTTAAGTAAATAAAACCAACCACAATACAATTGGTGTCAAAACATAGTTTGAGTTTACAGCGGAAGCAAAACATAAGTTTAATATAAGTTTTCCCACAACGACCACGCCTCCCAGTGCAACCTCCTTAAGCTAGGGATCTAACGACCTGCAAGGCATGTAACAACGAGTCAACAACAAAGTTGAGTGAATTCACAGTTGGTTCACTGGCTTACTAGCCCGTATCGCGGTCTCCCAGACATGTGTGCGAAGATTAGTATTCGTATCGCGTCGCATCGCGGTCCTATAGGCAGGTGTGCAAAGATTAGTGCAGTGGCATCCTACCTCTGGAGGATGGCCGTGCCTTGTAGAAAGTTCGTGAACTCACCTTTGCTTTTGCTTTGCTCGGTTTGCTTATCTATTTTGATTGTAAGGGTATGGGATAGAGTTTAGCCTACTGATAAGCCTAATAATCTAATGCACACGAAATTAGGTAAGTAACCAATACAGCATTTACGACAATTTACGAGATTAAACCCTCACAACGATTAACAAAGTGCAATACTTAACAATTCGGCGGATTCACAACGAATAACAGAGCATCGTCCGAATTCGAACAACACTCAAATATTCAAGTCGAAATCACGACGAATCAATAAAGTATCAGCTCAATTTGAGCAGCACTTAATCATACGTTGGATAGTTTCAATCGATCGGACGTTGAATCGTAATAGCGATCGAATTAATACCCTGAATCGTAGCAGTACTTAGTGATTGTGTGTGTTTTTGGACTGTTTCCTCTATAATTCGACGTACACAGAGAGTTTGTGCGTCGTTGTAACTTCCTCAGGCAAGTCCCGAGGCCTGCTATTTATAGCCGAATTTTGATCTTGCTTATGGACCGTATGCCATATCCCTTACGGTCCGTACGGGAAGCAGTCTAATTATAAGGCGGCTAAGTTCGGGACTAGGCTTGCTGACTTGAAAATTTCCACCAATCAAAGTTAAACAACGAGTTTTGAGGATAATTATTAGCTAGGTTTTACCCCCCTTGAGTTTTAGGGGTCCTGATCCTGATTCTGATTGTTCTAAAACTTTCAGGGTTTCTACAGAATCACTTGGGTTTCTTAATTTGGGTTTCCAATTAGACTAATTAAAATAATAAATAGGACTTTTAGTGAGAGTTGCTACAACTTAGGGACGGTTTATTTTATTAGAACTGATTATCAGTTGCTTCTTAAAATAAGAAACTCTTAAGTTGTTAAATTACCTATTTGTTAAATAATAAACCATCAATAGTTTTTAGAGCAATCACAAACACGTCTTAGTGTGATTATCACTAAAGCATGAAAACAAAGAGTAATTAAAAACCTTCGTGGAAAACAAGGAGGGATTAAAAAGGAGCTTCAGGGAAAACAACACTTGTTTCAAAGAGTATCGTCCAGTTCAAAATTGTTGAAGGCTCAAGAAGCCCCAAGATACAAAGTTGGTATTTGTTTTTTTGGCCAGAAGCACTTCTGGCCACTTATGTCTGCGCCGCGCAGATGCGCGCAGACGTTTGGATGCTGCAGCTTGTTTGTTTTCTCGCAGACCTTTCATTAAAAAAGGTCTGAGACCTCTTCACCACACAGACAATGACCCAAGTCTTCTTGGCACAGACATTAACCTCTTCTTGGCACAGAGGTCTTCTTCCACACCTCCATCCCCACATCCCTGCCACAACCACCGTCACCAACATCCACCTGCCATCACACCCCACCTGCAACCACCATCCACATGCCACAACCCCCACCTACTCCCGCCGGCCACCACCACAACTACCGTCACCACCACTCAAAATCCCCAAATTCAAAAAGCCACTCAAAATCCCCAAATTCAACAGGCATCTTGCAGGAGGAAGGGACTAGAACTTACCGGTTTTAAGAAGAAACACCCACCAACCAACCATCAACACCTGAAACGCCACTCGTTGCCGTCGATTTCGCCGTGCCGTTGCCGGCATCACTTTCTCTCTCCTCGCGTCTCTCTCTTCTCGTGTCTTATTCAGATCTGCAAACCCTCTTCGACGGTGGTGGTTGTGGTTCGGTGGTGGTGGAAGATGAAGCAAAGAGAGAGAGAGGAGAATAGAGGTCTGTGTTTTGTGTTTGAGAAGAGAAGAGAAGGTTTTTGTAGAAAAAAACAAACCCTCTTCTTCTTGCAGACTGTAGACATTTGGTCCACCTCTTCTCCTACAGATATCTGCAGATGTGGTCCGCAGACTGTAGACCTTTTCCCGTAGAAAAAACAAACAGCACCAAAGAGTCTTTGGGCCCTGAGCCTCATTTTTGTGTTATGTAAAAAGCGACATATGGTAATTTGTAATATATATATATATATATATATATATATATATATATATATATATATATATATATATATATTTATATCTGTGTGTGTGCGCGTGCATTAATGGATATAGAACTCAAATATTAATTTATCAGACATAGACATGTGGTATATTGATATAATTATAGTGTCTAGCATGCATGCATGCAAACTAGTAAATTAAGTAGCTACAAACAAATTAGTAAATTACTAACATACATAGTGCTTACATACATATTGTTAGCTATAGACAAAGTCAAATTTAAGACACACAAATCTATAATAAAAAAGTTCATTTTTTTTTGTTTTTTTTTTCATAAGATTCAATAATTTAAATATAACCAGAAAACTTGTTAAGTTACATCAAAGCAGAAGGTAGACGGGCAACAAGCTGCGCCGCCAACCCTTTCTGAATTGCAAACCCCAACCTCCCGAACACAAACCCCTGCCCCCTTAGGGTCGAACAGTTGCTGTGGATAACCCGTTGAACCCTCGTCAAGAAGTTGATGGCTTCTGGCGCTAGGGAGCCAAAAGTATCAAAGGCAAAAGGGATAAAGACATGTTGGTTCTCTGCGCAAGCTTTGGCGTGCTTATCCACTTTCTTTGCTTCTGCCTTTCTTGCTGCTAGTCCAGCTACAAACCCGTTTTCCCTTAAACCAACAAAAGGGGAAACCCCCGTGAGGTCTACACAAGCATGTTTCCCCCCAGCCCAGCCAAAGACGAGCAGATCCGTTGGTCGCAGAGTAGATCTCCCTTCCATAGGGTCCGTGAGGAAATTCACAGGGGCCTCTTTCTTAGTAGAAATCTCAGCTCTTCTTAAGATGTCCCCCAAAACATCTCGCACCCAGTCATGCCGATATTTAAACCCAGGGAGCTCTTTACAGTGAACTGCGTGCTCCCCATATTTATCCATACAAGCTTGACGACATATCGGGCAGGTTTCATCTTCTGGGTACATAGGGATCATTAGCCGGTATTTGAGAATGGTTCTATATTCTACTGCCGACATGCGTTGCCCTAACCCTTCAATCGGGATAACATAACGGTCAAAAATTCCTGAGCATGGGGACCCTTCAGACACTCAAACACCGCCTTCTGGCGGGGTGACAAATCAAAAGCTTTTCCCAGGCTTTGAGCGATTTTGCTAAAAAGTGCATTCGCCAAAGTTTTTTGCGGCTTCGAGGGGGCGGTGTCCTTGTTAGAGAAACCGCCAATATCCAAGTCTGGGAGAGAGACATTTAAGCGTTCGAGCGCTTGTTGATAGTCTGGGTCAAGCCCGACGACCCCACCGTTTCGAAGGATATGATCCTGTAGTTCCCAAGACTGAGCTCTAGACGCCACAATGGCATAAGCCCCAACATCTCGGGCTGAGAAGAGGCCCAAACCACCTAGACGCATTGGCAAAGATGCTAAACGCCACTGGAGGTCACCAAAGAAGGGGCTGCCACCCACTACTATGTCTTCTATAGCCTTTCTAAGACCATCATCGAACCGAGATACCGCATCCTCCATCAAATGGGGTTGACAAGTCCGCATCCCAAAAAGCAACTTAGCAACACCCATGCACGACCTTAGCAGGAGGAGTTCACATTGGGGATCCCTCAGGCAGGGTAAGAGTTTCATAAGGTCAACCGCCCCCGAGGCCCGCCGCCCTGCCAACTCTCCAATAAAGCTAGGATCCCGACTAACAGCTCCACCAAGGAGCTTAACCCCTTTCTCTGGTCTACCGATCCCTCTCGGGAAAAGCCCGTCCTAAACTTTCTGGCCGTCGCATGTCGGCCAATAAACCTCTGTTTTCTTAATATTGAGATAAAGCCATAGAGATGGCCCCTCCTCGTTAATGATGTCTAAGGCCTTAGGAACCTCAGAGGCATTGCCGATAATCGTCCCATCATCCAAATACCAAGCATGAAATGGGAGTTTACAGCGGTTCTGAACTCGGAGAATAAGGGGGTGTAAGGCGAGGGCAAAGAGAAGGGGCCCCAAAGGATCTTCTTGTTGAACTCCGGTAGTAGCCCCAATACACTCGTTACCAACATAAAACCTAGCAGGCTGAGCGTAAAGAAATTGGACCCACCGATAGATTGACGGACAACGCTGATGAACCTCTTGGAGAAAGGCTGTGCGGTCGACCGTGTTAAAAGCATTGGAGAAATCCACAGTAAGCAAGGCTAAGGAACCATCTGCATGAAACGAGTTGAGAAACATGTTTGCACTGTGAAGTACTGCCTCTGCCCCATTTGGCATCCCCACCCCAAACTGATAGTCACCTAAGTATTGGGCCATTTCTTTCCCGACCTTCTTCATTGCCACCTTGGAAACCAACCTTCGCCAAATACCCCCCACAGCAATAGGCCGAATTCCTTTATCAGGTTTCAATAAGGGGGTGAGGGGGGCTGAGGCAACAAACTCAGCAAGTACCATAGGGCAGGATCCCCCAAGCCATAAGTTAACAACTTCAGTAATGCTCGTAAGCAAACCTGAGGAAGTCACCGAGCTCTCGCCACCAATAGCATCTAACAGGTGTTGGGCCCGCATCCCGTCTCTACCGCATGATGTCCCTTTAGGAAATGATCGAATACATTTGAGCACACAATCCCCATCAACAACAAGAGTGGGTTGGGCCAAAGGGTTGGAAGGCAATGACGGGGGCGACACCACTGGGTGTTTATCAATAAGAGCTTTCAAGGTCGAATCACCTAGAGGGGCAACTCCACTAGAGCATAGGACCTTAACCACAGCCGTGAAATGTCCATCCCTGACTTTCCGAAGACATTGCTTAATATTAGGGTCCCTTTCTTTTTCTTCCTCTTTCCTGCATTCTCCCCTAGGGGCCCCCGTCTCCCCCACACTATCGAATAGGGAAGCGACCAAATCATCAAACTCATACCCATCTTTCCACACTGTAAGCGCGTTCAAGATGTTACTACACTGTAGAGATTTCCTATTCCCTGATCTCCGCTCTTGTCTGGAGGATGGTCTAACCACCCGCAAGGTGCAACGCGGTAGTAAAAGCAACTGGACCCAATTGTTGACCGATCCTGGTGACGCTACCACTTTGCGCAAAGCACCTGTTAGGACCTGAGCAAACAACAGCCGACAACTAGGGGGAATGCTTTTAACAGTCTGAATAGGGAGGGAGAAAACACGCTCGAGGAGGTTAACATCACTCCCGAGCCTTGCTGGGTGAGGTGGGTTTGTGTCAACCACCACTTGGCATGGTTTCTCGATCCCAACAATGAAATCTTCAACACCCCCCGAGATCATGGCAAACGACACGACCTCATTATCATGCTTGCATCCCCTACTGAGTGCGTGCATCACCATGCACTTACCACATAACCATTTATCCCCTGCCCTAAGAACTTCTGCAACATCCATAAAAAGGTCCAGGTCCTTTGAAATAGCCTCCTTCAAAGATAGCCTTCGGTTTTCTGTCTTGAGGTGGGTGCTTTGCATGTGTTCAAATAGGCGGAAAAAACCCACAGACCCCGGTTTACCATCTTTACATTCGTGGAAAATTTTGAAAGGACAGGTCTTTAAACCACTGTCAGAGCCCTGCGCATGGCCGCCTGACTTAACGTTCCGACCCCCCCTTGTAGGAGCCATGCGCGTATGTTATCGTATGTTAACTAATGATACACCAAACTCGAGATGAGTTGTGGGGGGTAGAAAACCGGTAAAATTCTATAGAAGATGATGGAGGGCAGCAACCGCTGGTTGCCCACCCTCTAAATGGTGTCCCACCTAACCTCTTACCCCATGCCGTGTAGTTAAAGATTAACACAATTGAATCTAAATTACAAGATTAAATCGCCTTAACCAATACCCACTCCACAAGATTGCTAAAAACAAGTTTTTTTTAAAACATTATCTTCATTGAGGCATTTGATCGAACACCTGGTGGGTCAACTTCACTTACGGAAGAGTTGCAGGCGATGGTGCAATTGAAAGTAAGGGCAGAAAACGACGGCGTTAGGGTGGAGGGTTTAATCGGAGGCTTCAGTATCTTCAATAATAGGTGAAAACCCTCAAAATTATAACTTATTGGTTAGGCACTTAGGCCTCTCCAACAAACAAATTAAAAACCAAAAAAACTCCGAGATCTAAGACAACTTATTATCTTACCTCGTGTTCTGTGTGGGATGATATGGAGGATCTGAAACATGCGACAAAGAAGAGGATGAGGATGTGAAACAAAGGTTTGAAATCCAGCACGACCACTTGATTCAGGCCACCGTATATTTAAAGTTCAATATGTCACAAACATAACATAAATACATAATAGAAAAACACAACATGGTTTCTAACATAGAAGCGAAAAAAAGAGACAAATTTTTTTTTTCTAAAAACAGAACAATACGTGTAAGTTATAACGAAAAAAGAAAAAGTACTTACACCTGACAATGGAATTAGAGATGTGGATTCAGGCTCTCTCAACAAAGAACATAAGCTAATCTAAGAGTAAAGGCTTAGTTAAAGTTATCTAGGGTTTTGCATGTGAATCGTAATTAATTTCCAAGTCACAGTTTAAAAAAGAAACAAATGTTAGTGCACTGATGTCTGTTAACTTTGTCTTTACTGAGTCTTGTATTGTATTTTATTGTATTGTATATATCAGGGCACGGAAAACGAGGAATCAGGATTTGTAGGTAATTCTGCTTGAAAGGAGCTAGATGTTGTTTCAAACGGAATTAAAGGATTCACACGGAATTACTAATTTCGTACGGAATTAAGTAATTCCGCATGAACCCGTGATTTCGTTTGAGTCATCTTTTAGCGGAATTACTGACCCTATATATCTGATGTCCCTGATTCATTTCACACGAAATTACTTTGAGAGAGCTGAGGTGCTGCCAAAATTTTGTCAGAATTGTATTGTAAAAGCTCAGGAAATCAGTAATAGATATAGATTGAAAAGGAACAAGCTGTGTTGACATCTTTTACATTGATTCCGCCTTTGTATCTGATGATGAACTACTCAGAATGACTGTTTAGGGTCACCGGATCAGAGCACAGGACGAGGAGTTCATACCAATTCAGCTTGATTTCAGACGATTCTCTCACTTCTACTCATTCTTTTCTGATTTGAACAAAATTTAACAAACCCTTGAAAGTTTTAGATTAAAATTCAAAGTAAAAGTGATAAAAATGGGTCTCGAAGTTAATTTCGTTTGAACAAGTTTATAATTTCGTTTGAAAATTCTGTTGAAATTTCGCACGGAATTATCCTTTGTGACTAATTCCGCTTGACAGAAAACTAATCTCGTTTGAACTTGATCTAATTCCGCACGGAATTAGATCTCAGTTGATAATTTCGTTTCAAGGACAGTAATCCCGTTTGAACCAGATCCTAATTCCGCATGGAATTAGATTCTGTTGGTAATTTCGCTTGAAAAGTGTGAGCAACCTAATTCCGTTCGAAAGGAATTCCGTTTGTAGAGTGTAATTCCGTTTGAAGTTCACAATTTCGTGTGAACTAATTCCGCTTGAAATTTCTGTTTTAAAATTCCAAAAATTTATGTTGACTGTTTCAGGCACTCGAAAATCCTATTCATGAATCCATTTTGTGATGCTTTTGCTTATACCGGTGGTTTGGGAGATGATACAACGACAAATACGAATGATAAAACACCGACATCGAATGAGAAGAAGATTTATTCCGATACGATGAGTGTAGAAAGTGCTTACGGGACATACAACAAACCTCCTAAACTGTTGGCGATCGAAGATTATAATCGGTGGGCTATGAGATTTGAGGAGTGGCTTAAAGCATTCGCATACTCAAGCTGGAAAAGTTTAAAGAATGGTTACGCTTCAGGAGATCGAAGTGGTCAAAGTTTAGTAGAACCTGATGATATAGAAAGATACGTTGCTGAACAAAAATGCACAGTGTTGATTCATCAGCTGTCAGAGATGATATAATTTCGTTGATCGAGTATACAAATTCGACAGATCTTTGGGAGAAACTGAGGGTAAAGTGTGTAGGTAGTGCTGAGATTGTAAAAAACAAAAAGAAACTGTTAAGAAAAGAGTTTGATTTATTTGGTTGTATGAAGAATGAATCTGTTTGTAAAATGATCGAGAGATTTGGGCATCTGAAGATGGAACTGGCAAGACACAAAATCACATACACTCAAGAGGAGTTGGTCGACAAATTGTTTGATTCGTTGCCAAATGAGCAAGATTGGCAATACTTTGCCTTGATGTTGAAGAACACAATCAAGTCCGAAGAGTTGACAGTGGATTTGCTTATCGAAAGACTAGAAAGCCATGAGCTGGAGATCAAGAAATCTAAAGTCAACAACTCAGCTTATCATCAGAATGTGGAGCTATATTACAGAGGAAATCTTCCAAAGACTGGGTCTCCAAGAACAACATTATCTGCAGAAAGCTCAAATATTGTGAATCATGAAACTCCTCACAGTGGTTTTCACAGTGGATCTTCATCAACAACTTCAAACCAATCTGCATCTAAGAATTTATTCCAGTGTAACATTGTTGTGGATCTGAAAAACGCTCAAAACTTCAGTGAAGAGTCAGCAAAACAGCAGATGGTATTCTTAGCGTCTGTGCTTGAATCGTACGAGAGCCTCGTGGCAGGCAAGATTGGAAACACCAACCTGACAAAAGAGGACTATGATTAGATAGATCCTGAAGAAATGGAACTGATCGATATCAGGTGGTCTATGGCTAGTGCAGTTCGTAGAGCACAACGTTTTATGGAAATTATGGGAAGACATTCAATTGGAGGAACTTCCACCTGTCACACCCTCAAAAACCACATGCGGAGTACTACCGCGAGGCGTGTAACTGACCAGGATCCAACCACTAATTATACTGAGCAATTTAAATAATAAAAATGATCACCAACCATAAAGGTTAGTAAGTTTCATAGTTAAATGTTTCGAAAGTTTAAGTTTAAATAACAGTTTAAGTAAGTAGCGGAAGCATAGGCAAAACAGTTTAAAATAAAGTTCAGAGTTCAAGTTTATTTAGAACCCAACACATGGGTTAGACGACCACTACCCATCCCCAAGCTGCAAGCTCCTGAGTCACTGGGTACGTGCAAAGCATGCAGGAGGGTATCAACAAAAATGTTGGCGAGTTCACGAGTTTGTCCAATTTTTAATTCCATAAACTTGTTTCACTAGTTAATTTACTCATTTATACATGCCATGGGGAGCTACCCCACAAGTAATCTACTAAACTGTTTTTACAATACCGAATACTATTCATCCGTATGTTTCCGTAGAGTGCCCCGTTTGTCAATGTTCTATCATCATTGACAGTTTGCCAGAGTACATTAGTTCACTCCCGATCCCATACGCGGGCACGGTGTGAGGCTGGTGAGACCTAAATAGCGCTATCAACTAATAACCCGTTCGCCAGGCCCCGGCGACTAATCGGTATTAAGAAGTGAGGACTTAAGTGAGAGAGTTTCGGTTAGTGTTGCTTGTTGCATCCAGTATAAACAGTAATTAACTAAAGGTCCCGCATAAGGGGAGAAAATAGGTTTGTATCCCTTAAAAAGGGATAGCCTTGTTTTAAGTTCCGTTCCCAAACCACCGGGAACACATGCTTTAATAGTTTTGAACTCACCTTGGGTTGCTCGGCAGTTTAGTTTACTTAGTCAAGCACGCTGGTCACCACGTCCTAACATGGTTACCAGTATGGGTCAGGCTCGGGTACAAACAAGTCACGTATCTTACACGTATCTAACACATCGTATTCAGATTACACTACCACTCATAAGGTTGGGCTTATTTTAGCAGTTTAAGAAGTAATAGTTAACACGTAACATGTATGTCAATCAGGGTTATTGGGCCTGCCCTAACATGCTAGCAATTTACGCAGTAATCAAGTAATACTTAGCCCATGCGAGAAACAGTCCATCAAACCATACTGGCCCAATAACAACATGGCCCAATAACTAAAGTAGGCAGCCCAGTCGAGACAAGGTGGTCTCGATTCGAGAACACGCGGTCTCGAGTAGTGCAGGTATGAGTCCCAACCTCAGAGGTCTCGAGTCCAGTCTCGAGTCGAGACCTTGTTGGTCTCGAGTCCCTGAAGGCTTGTCTCGAGTTATCATTTTATGGTCTCGAGTCCCAACCACCGCGGTCTCGAGTTATCACTTGATGGTCTCGAGTCGAGACCAAGGATCTCGACTCATTTATCTGATGATTCTAGAACACTTGCAATATTGTACTATCCAATAGAATTCTGTTTTTATGATTTGGTGTACTATCCAATGAAATTTCTCAAACATGTTTTCTTGTCTAATCTTCATTCAAAACAGATCAAAACACACAATTTTCAAACCTTCAAACATATTCAACACATATTCATCTAGTTCATCATTAGGGTTTTCATCTTAAACAAACATGTTCATTTAAACCGATTTATACTAGCATAATACACCTAGTTTAATGTATTATCAATCATCATCATCCAAACACATCCGAGAACATGATAGCACCGTATTAATACATTCTTCTACTTATTCATATGTCGAGCTAGCATGATAATCAATAAATCACTCTATTCCTCCTAACCATAAACATTATTTAGTAATCAAGCATCTACATCATTTAACCATTTTTAACTCACTAAATCATACAAAATCATGCAAAGAGACCTCTAAACTAAACATGTATCTCATTCATCAAGAACACATAACACCTAGTACACATTAAAACACTAACTGGTTAGATTCCGAGGTGTGAGGGTATGAAGGATCGATGAATGGGCTTCCAAATGAGATTACAAGCAATCCGAGCACTCCCTTATGGTTGCCGGTTTGATCCGAGAGGGGTGGAGTGTTGAGGTTTAGGGTTTTTAGAGAGAGAGAGAGAGAGAGAGAGAGTAGAGGAGAGTGTGTGTGAGAGTGAGTGTGGGTTGCCCAAAAATGGCAAGGTTGGCTATCAACATGGGTTGTATACTAGCTCCAAGTTGGTGCACCCTAATGGGTTTCCAAGGGGGATAAAGGGAGGGGGTGCGGCCCAATCGGCCCAACTGAGTGGTCTCGAGTCGGGTTCGGGGTCTCGGCTCACTACATACATATACACACATTCATATTATATACATACATACAACACATAGCATATCAAGATAGTCGTAACTTTCATATAATTCATATGTACACACTGCTATTACGAGAGGGTTACTTGGGAAAACCTAGAGTGTCACATTATCCCCAAGTTTTAAGAACTTTCGTCCCGAAAGTTAAGGCAACCACTAACAAGCTAGTGAGAACGTTTCAACGGGTTGTCACATCATCCCCCCGTTAGTTTGGAATTTCGTCCCGAAATTCGTTTGTAGCTTTAGTGCTGGGGGTTTCATTTGGGAACAACTGGGGATACTTGCGCTTCATCTGGTCTTCCCGCTCCCAGGTAAACTCTGGGCCACGACGTGAGTTCCAACGAACTCGCACGAGAGGTATCTGGCTACGTTTGAGGGTTTTGACCTCTCGATCCGTGATCTCAATCGGTTCTTCAATAAAGTGTAGCTGTTCGTCAAAAGTGAGTTCCTTGAAAGGAATGATGAGTGTCTCATCTGACAGACACTTCTTCAGACTAGACACGTGAAAGACGTTGTGCACCGCGCTTAGTTCTTCCGGCAGGTTCAATCTATAAGCTACCTTACCGATCTTCTCGGTAATCTCGAACGGCCTAACATATCGCGGATTCAGCTTGCCCCGTTTTCCAAAACGAACCACACCCTTCCAGGGTGAGACTTTAAGTAGAACCCGGTCACCGACCTAGAATTCTAGCGGTTTCCTACGCTTATCATCATAACTTTTCTGACGGTCACGAGCTGCCGCCATGCGTTGTCTGATCTGGGCAATCCTTTCCGTTGTGTCTACCACCAGTTCTGGGCCTATGATCTGGCTGTCACCAACTTCCGCCCAGCAAAGAGGTGATCGGCATTTACGACTGTACAAGGCCTCAAAGGGTGCTGCCTGAATGCTGGTGTGGTAGCTGTTATTATACGAGAATTCCACTAGCGGTAGGTGCTTCTCCCAACTCTTGCCAAAATCGATCACACTTGCCCTAAGCATGTCTTCTAGGGTTTGGATGGTGCGTTCAGACTGCCCATCCGTTTGTGGATGATAAGCGGTGCTCATTTCTAAACGTGAGCCAAAGGATTTGTGCATAGCTTGCCACAACTCAGAAGTAAAGCGTGTGTCTCGATCGGAAATAATGGAGGTTGGCACTCCGTGCCTCGAAACCACTTCCTTCAAGTAAACGTCTGCCAAGGGAGAAAACTTGTCTATTTATTTAATAGCCAAAAAGTGTGCAGACTTAGTTAATCGATCCACTATCACCCAGATAGTGTCATTTCCACGTTGAGATCTAGGCAGGCCAGTAACGAAATCCATGGAAATTTGCTCCCATTTCCATTTCAGGATCTCTGGTTGTTGGAGTAGGCCCGCTGGTTTCTGATACTCAGTCTTGACTCTCGCGCAAGTCAAACATTTGCTGACATATGTTGCTATGTGGGCTTTCATGCCAGGCCACCAATATGTAGTCTTTAAGTCGTGGTACATCTTATCCGAACCAGGATGTACTGAGTAACGGGACTTATGGGCTTCGTCCATCACGAGCTCGCGTAAATTTCCATAAAGGGGGACCCATATGCGCCCGGTTACGTAGTAAGCGCCGTCTTCTTTTTGTTCTAACCGCTGCCTCGATCCTCGTAGGGACTCAGCCCTGATGTTCTCGGCTTTCAATGCTTCAACCTGAGCATTTCGGATATGATTGGGGAGGTTCGAGTGGATGGTGAGCTGTAAAGCACGAACACGCTTAGGTTTGGTTTCCTTTCTGCTAAGGGCATCGGCTACCACATTAGCCTTGCCTGGATGATATTTAATCGCACATTCGTAGTCGTTTAGGAGTTCGATCCATCGGCGTTGTCGAATATTCAACTCCTTTTGATCCATTATGTGCTGGAGACTCTTGTGATCGGTGTAAATCGTGCACTTGGTACCGTACAAGTAATGTCTCCAAATCTTGAGCACGAAGACCACAACTCCGAATTCTAAATCATGTGTCGTGAAGTTCCCCTCGTGGGTCTTGAGTTGTCGCGAAGCGTAAGCAATAACTTTCTCGCGTTGCATCAACACGCAGCCGAGTCCTTGGATAGAAGCGTCGCAGTAAACCACAAAGTCGTTGGTACCTTCAGGTAACGAGAGAATAGGAGCGCTACAAAGATTATCCTTTAGCCTCTGGAAAGCAGATTCCTGAACATCATTCCATTTGTAAGCGGTACCCTTCTGGGTGAGAGTCGTGAGGGGTTGAGCGATCTTTGAAACTCCTTTGATGAATCTATGATAGTATCCCGCCAATCCCAAGAATTGGCGAACTTCCGTCGGTGTCTTAGGGGTAGGCCAATTCTTTATAGAGTCGATCTTGGCTGGATCGACGTGAATTCCGTCCTTATTGACCACATGTCCAAGGAAGTGGACTTCTCAAAGCCAGAAGTCACATTTCGAGAATTTGGCGTACAGTTTCTCATTGCGAAGGAGTTCAAGAATAAGACGCAGGTGTTGTTCATGCTCCTCTTGACTTTTCGAGTAGATCAAGATATCATCAATAAACACAATCACGAACTTGTCGAGGTAAGGTTTGCACACGCGATTCATGAGGTCCATGAATACCGCAGGCGCGTTAGTCATTCCAAATGGCATGCCTAGGAACTGGTAATGACCGTAACGGGTTCTGAACGTAGTTTTGGAGATGTCTTCATCACGGACTCTCAGCTGATGATAGCCTGATCGCAGGTCAATCTTAGAGTAGTAGCTCGATCCTTGCAACTGATCGAATAAATCGTCGATGCGTGGGAGTGGGTAACGATTCTTAATGGTAACTTTGTTTAGCTCACGATAGTCGATTTACATTCGGAATGTGCCATCCTTCTTCTTAACAAAGAGCACTGGTGCTCCCCATGGTGACGAGCTAGGACGGATAAATCCTTTGTCCAACAGTTCTTGTAGTTGCATAGAAAGTTCCTTCAGCTCTGCGGGAGCTAGTCGATAAGGCGCACGAGCTATAGGTGCCGCTCCGTGAGTTAGTTCGATTTGAAATTCGACCTGACGATGAGGAGGGAGTCCAGGTAGTTCTTCAGGAAATACTTCGAGGTAGTCGCGTACCACGGGAAAATCTTCAATCCTTTTTTCCTTTTCCTGTGTGTCAGTGACAAGTGCCAAGATAGCGGTGTGCCCCTTTCGTAAACACTTCTGGGCCTTTAAAAACGAGGTGATGAATGTGACTTCTCCGCCTTTGTCACCTTGAACGATGAGGGGTTTGTCAGAACGACGGGGAATGGGAACCATTTTCTCTTGACAGAGGATTTCAGCACGGTGTTTGGATAACCAATCCATACCAATGACGACGTCGAAGCTTCCAAGATCGATAGGGAAAAGATCGATGCTAAAGGTCTGACCTGACAATACTAGTTTGCAGTTACTGATAACGTGTGAGGCCTCAATGTTTCTACCATTTGCTAATTCGACGGTATGCTTAGAACTTAATATCGTAGGCGTTCGCTTAAGCTTCTTACTAATACGTAGGGATACATATCTAGCATCAGCTCCCGAATCGAACAATACAGAAACATAACGATCATCGAGTAGGAACTTACCCGCCACGACGTTGGGATCATTCCTAGATTCTCCAGCTCCAATCATAAATGCCCTTCCTTTTGCACCATTTCCAGCATTGTTGTTGTTTTGATCGTTGTTCCCAGCACCCTGGTTGTTGTTGCGGTTCTGGTTCAGTTTAGGGCAATCCCTTCGTATGTGCCACGTTGCTCCACACTTAAAGCATCCACGGTTGTTTCCTTGCTGCTGTTGTTGCTGTGATTGTTGCTGATTCTGCCTAACTGGAAGCTGGCTCCTGCAGTCTTTGGCTTCATGCCCCATCTTGTTGCATCGCTGGTACTGACTTTTGCCACATGGCCCACTGTAGTGTCGGTTACACTTGTTACACTCGGGGTGGTTTCCTTGGTAGCCACCCTGTTGCTGAGGGCCCTTGTTGTTTTCAGTTTTCCTTTGCTGAGTTGGGGCCTGAGTGGGGTTAGCATCCTTGCTTTGTTTCCTTCCCACTTACGCTTGATATCACCAGAAGTTCCAGCAGTAGCACTGATCCTTTTGGGCAACTTGCCCTGTTCCACAACCTGATCAGTGAGTTTGTGAGCAAGACGGACGACTGGCTGAATGGTATTGAGGTTGGCTGAGGTCACATGGCTCCGAATTTCTGGGGCCAAACCCTTGATGTACAATTCGATCCTTCGATACATAGGTTGAGACATGTTTGGGCAAAGAGCAGCATAGTCGTTGGACTGTTTGGTGTAGGTCTCGATCTCTGATCCAACCATCTTGAGCTCAAAGTACTTGTTTTCGAGCTTGTGGATGTCATCCCTGTGACAATACTCTTCCTTGATCATGTCCTTGAAATCTTCCCACGCAGTAGCATTAGCAGTTTCTAAGCCAAGCATCTGAATCTGCGCTTTCCACCATGAAAGCGCGTTTCCTTCAAGCGTACCAGTAGCAAACTTCACCCAATTAGCAGGGGGACACTCGCAGACAGCAAAGACAACTTCGGCCTTCTCAATCCAGTGTAGGAGACCTATGGCACCCTCAGTGCCATTGAAAGGGAGAGGCTTGCAATCCATGAAGGTTTTGAAAGTACAAACACGTGGTTGTGCGGGTGCATGCTGACCTGTTGTGATAAGCGAAGCAAATAGGTTTAGGGGTGAAAAGACGATGCGGGGGTAGGACCTAAACATTCTAAAATAACGATTTTACCTCCAGGGTGAGCTGCGAAAGCTGCAGCCACCGTGTTGATCAGGTTAGTGAACTGAGCCTGGGTCATGTTAACGTTTCCTCTTCCGCGTTCACTCATTGTCTTCATAACCAGAAAACATAGTATGAGTGTGATGTCGTAATGTAGCAAGAATGAGGTAGAAGAGGGAGGTGTATCTATCTATCTAGGCACACTAGTACGTATAGCAGAACAGAAAGCATAAAGTAAGCAAGCAAGTAAACACTAGTCCGAACTATGAGGTCTAATGTGTTGAGTCTTGCACTTGGAGTGTAGTGTCGTCACGAGTCACGTGTTATAGTCTGGTTTTTCTCAAAAAGACTTTCTTTTGTAAAACCGAGTTCACTATAACCAATGGCTCTGTTACCAACTGTCACACCCTCAAAAACCACATGCGGAGTACTACCGCGAGGCGTGTGACTGACCAGGATCCAACCACTAATTATACTGAGCAATTTAAATAATAATAATGATCACCAACCATAAAAGTTAGTAAGTTTCATAGTTAAAAGTTTTGAAAGTTTAATTTTAAATAACGGTTTAAGTAAGTAGCGGAAGCATAGGCAAAACAGTTTAAAATAAGTTCAGAGTTCAAGTTTATTTAGAACCCAACACATGGGTTAGACGACCACTACCCATCCCCAAGCTGCAAGCTCCTGAGTCATTGGGTACCTGCAAAGCATGCAGGAGGGTATCAACAAAAATGTTGGCGAGTTCACGAGTTTGTCTAGTTTTTAATTCCAAAAACTTGTTTCACTTGTTAATTTACTCATTTATACATGCCATGGGAAGCTACCCCACAAGTAAGCTACTAAACTGTTTTTACAATACTGAATACTATTCATCTGTATGTTTCCGTAGAGTGCCCCGTTTGTCAATGTTCTATCGTTATTGACAGTTTGCCAGAGTACATTAGTTCACTCCCGATCCCATACGCGGGCACGGTGTGAGGCTGGTGAGACCTAAATAGCGCTATCAACTAATAACCCGTTCGCCAGGCCCCGGCGACTAATCGGTATTAAGAAGTGAGGACTTAAGCGATAGAGTTTCGTTTAGTGTTGCTTGTTCAATCCAGTATAAACAGTAATTAACTAAAGGTCCCGCATAAGGGGAGAAAATAGGTTTGTATCCCTTAAAAAGGGATAGCGCTGTTTTAAGTTCCGTTCCCAAACCACCGGGAACACATGCTTTAATAGTTGTGAACTCACCTTGGGTTGCTCGGCAGTTTAGTTTACTTGGTCTAGCATGCTGGTCACCACGTCCTAACATGGTTACCAGTATGGGTCAGGCTCGGGTACAAACAAGTCACGTATCTTACACGTATCTAACACATAGTACTCAGATTACACTACCACTCATAAGGTTGGGCCTATTTTAGCAGTTTAAGCAGTAACAGTTAACACGTAACATGTATGTCAATCAGGGTTATTGGGCCCGCCCTAACATGCTAGCAATTTACGCAGAAATCAAATAATACTTAGCCCATGCGAGAAACAGTCCATCAAGCCAGTTCATAGTACTCAGATTACACTACCACTCATAAGGTTGGGCTTATTTTAGCAGTTTAAGCAGTAACTGTTAACACGTAACATGTATGTCAATCAGGGTTATTGGGCCCGCCCTAACATGCTAGCAATTTACGCAGAAATCAAATAATACTTAGCCCATGCGAGAAACAGTCCATCAAACCAAACTGGCCCAATAACTAAAGTAGGCAGCCCAGTCGAGACAAGGTGGTCTCGATTCGAGAACACGCGGTCTCGAGTCGCAACCAGGAGGTCTCGAGTAGTGCAGGTATGAGTCGCAACCTCAGAGGTCTCGAGTCCAGTCTCGAGTCGAGACTATGAGATCTCGAGTCGAGACCTTGTTGGTCTCGAGTCCCTGAGGTCTTGTCTCGAGTTATCATTTGATGGTCTCGAGTCGCAACCACCGTGGTCTCGAGTTATCACTTGATGGTCTCGAGTCGAGACCAAGGGTCTCAACTCGTTTATCTGCTGATTCTAGAACACTTGCAATATTTTACTATCCAATAGAATTCTGTTTTCATGATTTGGTGTACTATCCAATGAAATTTCTCAAACATGTTTTCTTGTCTAATCTTCATTCAAAACAGATCAAAACACACAATTTTCAAACCTTCAAACATATTCAACACATATTCATCTAGTTCATCATTAGGGTTTTCATCTTAAACAAACATGTTCAATTAAACCGATTTATACTAGCATAATACCCCCAGTTTAATGTATTATCAATCATCATCATCCAAACACATCCAAGAACATGATAGCATCGTATTCATACATTCTTCTACTTATTCATATGTCGAGCTAGCATGATAATCAATAAATCACTCTATTCTTCCTATCCATAAACATTATTTAGTAATCAAGCATCTACATCATTTAACCATTTTTAACTCACTAAATCATACAAAATCATGCAAAGAGACCTCTAAACTAAACATGTATCTCATTCATCAAGCACACATAACACCTAGTACACATTAAAACACTAACCGGTTAGATTCCGAGGTGTGAGGGTATGAAGGATCGATGAATGGGCTTCCAAATGAGATTACAAGCAATCCGAGCACTCCCTTATGGTTGCCGGTTTGATCTGAGAGGGGTGGAGTGTTGAGTTTTAGGGTTTTTAGAGAGAGAGAGAGAGAGTAGAGGAGAGTGTGTGTGTGAGTGAGTGTGGGTTGCCCAAAATGGCAAGGTTGGCTATCAACATGGGTTATATACTAGCTCCAAGTTGGTGCACCCTAATGGGTTTCCGAGGGGGATAAAGGGAGGGGGTGCGGCCCAATCGGCCTAACTGAGTGGTCTCCAGTCGGGTTCGGGGTCTCGGCTCACTACATACATATACACACATTCATATTATATACATACATATAACACATAGCATATCAAGATAGTCATAACTTTCATATAATTCATATGTACACACTGCTATTACGAGAGGGTTACTTGGGAAAACCTAGAGTGTCACACCACCAAACTTGGCTTTGATAAGTCAAAGGTCACTTGTTTCAGGTGTAAACAAAAGGGAAATTTCAAGCGTGAATGTCGAAACGCACCTGCTGATGATACTGCTAATCCTTTCAGAGAAGATTACTACAAGAGAGCAATTTATCATCAGAACAAGGCTGAACCCCCCGGAATGAAGCAGCTTAAGGATAATCCTAAAAAAAATCAAGAGCTCTAGCTGTTATTCACGATGACGAAGGCTTTGATTGGAGTGATATTTTGCCTAAAGAAGATGCAGTAGGTTATGCGTTTGCAGCAACAACGGAAATTAAACCTTTCAGAGACACCAGAACAGCAGCAGAAAAATCAAATGATAGACAACAAAGAGCTCAATACAAAATGATCAGAATTTCTCGTGTATACAGTGAAGCTAAAAAGGCAAAAAGATGGGATGCGGATAGAGAATGTTTCCTTCATCCTGAAGGAAACATTGCTATTGATCCAAAGACTCTTAGTCTTGAAGCTTTCGCTGAGGAATTTGCTGAACTAGAAGAGTCTCAACAGAGAAAATGGTGGGGAGGTGGTGAAGAGAAAGAGAAAGAGAAAGAGAAAGAAAAGGATCAGGAGTAGAAGCCAAAGAAGATCGATGCAGGGATCATTGATACATCACAGGAGTTGACAGCTGAAAACTTGGGAAAGATGGCTGACAAGGTGCTGGCTGCTAAGGAACTTGAGGTAGACTCTAAGTCTGTATCTGAGTCTAAAAGCCAGGTCAGTTCAAATGTGTTGTCAAGTGAGTCAGGTAAGAAAGTCAAAGGTGACAGTGACTGCAAAAATTGCATGAAAAACTGCAAAGTTTGTAGTACACTCGCTTACCTTAATGATACGAAGGTTAATGATCTGACAAAAAGAGTCAGAAAGGTTGAAGATCAGATTCTTGACTGTGACAAAATGCTTAAATTTTCAAATGATCAAGTTAAAGTTAACTGAGAAAATTGATAATCAAAAAATTGAAGTAGAAAGAATTTGGAAAGAAAACGAAAAGCTAATTCATGAAAATTGTCAACTCTCAGAAAATTTTAACAAGTTAAAACAAACGATAAAGGATTCTGATGAACGAAACAGTAAAACCAGAAAAGAAAATGATCATTTAACTGGAATTCTTAGACACAAAGAGGAACAAATCGACAAGCAACTAGATGAGATTGGTAAGTTGAAGCTTCAATTTGAAGAAGCTAAGATTGAGAATGAGCGCATCAATCTGAAATTAACCAGTTACAACTCCGCAAGCTTTGTTTTACAACACATTGTTCCCAAACCCATCGGGGAAAACAAAGCAGGCGAAGATGTTTACTCGGATGGAACTGGGGTTGGGTTTCATCAGGTTCCACCGCCGGTGCTCAACAATTTTTCAACGAAAAAATCCGGGTTGGTTAATGACGATGAGGATGTTAATGAAATAAAACTTCCAGAGTCAATTGATGTTACATTTTCTTCATCGTCATCTGAAGATAGTGTTCAGTCTGTCTGAGATTGTCAAAAGCACAGCTGAAAATGTTTTGAAGTCAGATAGTGATTCAGCTGAAGATGATGAGTGTTTTCTGAACAAATATATTCCGAAACCAAAACCCAAACACAACTTAAATGAAGAACCTACTCTTGTCATGTACAAGACGTCAGGACCGGATAAGTTGTATTCGGATTCTGAGTTTCCTCTGGAGAATGTTAATGTTGCTAAATTGACAAATGTTTTCAAACTGGTTGAAATTGATCTGTCTGAAATTGAAAGTTTGAAACAGACAAAGAGGCAAATGAATTTTGAAAAGGATAAAGCTTACTACAAGAAGCCTGTTGTTCCACCGCGTTTTTATAGCAATAATCAAAACAGATGGTCGGGTGGTTATCAGGGTGGTAAGAATTATCAGAAAAAGAATGTTCAAAACAGAAGGTTTGTTGAGAAGAAAGTGTTTGTGTCAAGTTCGAGTTCACTTTCTGATGAAGAATCAAAGATTTTTTCGAAATCAAATGAAGATTTCTTTGAGAAGAAAGCCTCACAACCTCAGTCCGAAGGCACAAGTCGGGTAGTTGACACCTGAACCACGCTTCAAATGCAATCAAGTTGGACATATTGCACGAAAGTGTACCAACTTGAAGCCTAAGACTGAAGTTGTGATGAACCCAAGGAAGAAAGATGTTGTGAAGGGAAAAGCTCCATTGATTGTTGAGAAAAAGATTTTGAAAAATGAAAATATCAAAGTCAAAACTGAACCTGCTAAAGATGTGGTAACTAAAAACGACAAGTTTTACAAGCGGGTTGCGTCAGCTCAACAAACATGGAAGCCAAAAGTGGTTGAAAAGAAAGTAAGTGTTCCAAAACCAAAGGCTTCTGAGACTGAAAAACAATCATCTTCTACCACACCGATAAAGATGAATGTTCCTTTGGACCATTATGAGAAACTTGAAAAACAAAATTCTGAGAAGAAAAATGTTCAGAAGAAAGACCAATCATCTGGTCCTAAAAATGATTTCTTTTTATATAAAGAGGTTGATATTGGGTCTGAAGAAAGCTTGAAGAAGAATGATAAAATTTTCCACCTTTAATCCTAAAAAGAACTGTCATTGATTTCAAGCTACTTGAGTCAAAAGAGGCTTGGGTAGCAACCAAATCTAACTAAGTATGTGTGGTTTGTGCAGGAGCTTCCGAGATCCGTTTCGTGATGGATTATGGATAGTGGAGCTTCTCGACACATGACAGGGAAAACAACTTTGCGGTATGATGTTAGAAATTTCAGTGGAGGTTATGTGGGATTTGCAGGAAATCAAGGTGGTAGAATAGTTGGTGAAGGAACGTTATCCAATGGGATTGTTACATTTGAAAGAGTTAACTACATTGCTGAGCTGCAGAATAATTTGCTGAGTATCTCGCAGATCTGTGACAGGATGTACACCACTCACTTCACAGACAAAGAATGTTTGATCTTGAAACCAGGATTTGTTATACCTGAAGAATGGATTATCATGAGAGCACCAAGAGTCAATGATCTGTACGTGTTGGACATGAGTGTAGCTACTACAACCACGGGTCAGGCTCATTGTTTTGTGCCCAGAGCAACGGAGAAGGAATCGCAATTGTGGCACCGCAAGATGGGTCATATACATCTGAGGAAAATGAATCACTTGGTGCACAATGATTTAGTTACGGGTGTTCATGTGAAAGGTTTTCATCTGGAAGGGGAGTGTATTAGCTGCGTCAACGGCAAGCAGAAGAAAAAGTCACACCCTAAAAATCAAGTCAATTCAGTCTCAAGACCTTTAGAGAGACTTCATATGGATCTGTTTGGTCCAGTGAATGTCAAAAGCATAACTGGTGATCTCTACTGTCTTGTTGTTACTGATGATTATTCCAGATTTTCGTGGGTATTATTATTCTTAAAGAGAAAAGATGAGACATTTGAAAGCTTGATGGTGTTGTTCAGAAAAATTGAAAACT
The DNA here is from genome assembly GCF_002127325.2 of Helianthus annuus. Taxonomy (NCBI): domain Eukaryota; kingdom Viridiplantae; phylum Streptophyta; class Magnoliopsida; order Asterales; family Asteraceae; genus Helianthus; species Helianthus annuus. Next base: position 156,233 of record NC_035439.2, read on the forward strand.
TGTACCAAAGGCATATCAAAAGAATAAGAAGTGATAATGGTACTGAGTTCAAGAACAGCAAGATGGAAGAATTTTGTGATGAAAGAGGTATATTGCATGAGTTTAGTGCTCCGGACACTCCACATCAGAATGGAGTCGCTGAAAGAAAGAATAGGACGCTAATCGAAACGGCCAGGACGATGCTTGCTGATTCCAAACTACATGTCAACTTTTGGGCAGAAGCAGTTTCCGTCGCATGCTATACGCTCAACCGGGTTCTCACAGTCAAGAAATTCAACAAGACATGTTTTGAGCTAATCAATTACCGCAAACCGAATCTGAAGTACCTTAAACCGTTTGGGTCTCCCTGTACAGTTCTAGAGCTTCATGGTAAATTTGGTCAAAAAGGCGTAGAAGGAATATCCGTGGGTTATGCAAGTCCATTGAAGCGTGTATTCATTCCTAGCTTGAAGCAGATTATTGAGGCATACAATGTTGAATGTCAAGGCTTCACAATGCCGCCGCAAAATCCCGATGATTCATGGCGTTTTCACTATGATACTTTATGGGATTCGTCTGACATGAGAGAAGAAGAAGAAGATTTTTTTTGATGAGTTGGATATTCTGAGAGAGTATGAGTCATCTCAGGAAAGGTTTCCAGCTGAGTATTCAAGTCGACCTCGACAAACTTCAAATGACGATGAAGCAGGTCCAAGCAATGCTGGAGAACATGATGATATCCAACAAGATGAAGTTGCTCATGATAACAGACGGCAGAGAATGATAATCAAGAATCTGAGAATGGACCAGTATTCGATCATGGTGATTCAGATTCTGAGGGGGACCAAATTCAGATTTCAGGTTAAACAAACCCAGTCAGTGAACAAGGTGCAAATCAGAATGTTACTAATCTGGAGGGCGAGGTAGATGTTCTAGGCGACGTGATGCCAAGAACTCTTTCATACCATCCAGAGGAACTGATTATTGGAGAATTGCAATCAGGCGTCCGCACTAGACGTCAAATTGACCAAGGCCTTACTTGTTTTTATTCTACAGTAGCACCTTTACAAACTGAGTTTTCACTAAGTTGTTTTATTTCGTAGATTGAACCGCGAACATACAAAGAGGCGCTAACTGAAGATTCTTGGGTCAATGCTATGCAAGAAGAGTTGAGTCAGTTTGAGAAGTTAGGAGTTTGGAAGTTAGTAGACTTGCCTGATGGTCAAAGGAAGATCAACACTAAGTGGGTGTTTAAGTGTAAGAGAGACGATCGAGGGGTTATTATTCGAAACAAAGCTCGACTCGTAGTCCAGGGTTTTAGTCAACAGGAGGGTATAGATTTCACTGAAGTGTATGCTCATGTGGCTCGACTAGAAGCAATCAGAATCTTCCTGGCATTTGCATCTTGGAAAAACTTCAAAGTATATCAGCTAGATGTGAAATCGGCGTTTCTCTATGGGAAGGTAAAAGAGGAGGTATATGTCGGACAGCCACCGGGTTTCACCGACCTATTCCACAAAGACAAGGTCTACTTGCTAGACAAAGCATTGTATGGTTTACACCAGGCCCTGAGAGCTTGGTACGAGACGTTGTCTCAACACCTACTAGCCAACAACTTCATTCGTGGAAAAGTGGATGCCACTCTCTTCACCAAAGAGGTGGAAGGACATCTTCTGATAGTCCAGATATACGTGGACGACATCATATTTGGGTCTACAAATGAAAGATTGTGCAAAGATTTTGAACGAGTTATGAAGCAGAAATTCGAAATGTCATCAATGGGTGAGATGAAATTCTTTTTGGGTCTACAGGTTGATCAACTACCCGAAGGAATTTTCATACATCAGACTAAGTACGTTCATGATATTCTAGAGAAATTTGGGATGTCAGGTTCTACTCCGGCTGCCACCCCTCTAGCGACTAATCATGGGATAAACCCAGATCTCACCGGAGACAGGGTAGATGAAACGATGTATCGTTCCATGATCGGATCGTTGATGTACTTAACTACTTCAAGACCCGATATCATGTACCCAACGTGCCTCGCAGCAAGATTTCAATCTAACCCGAGAGCTTCGCACATGGTGATTGTGAAAAGGATATTACGCTACCTGAAAGGAACTCCATCATTGGGATTGTGGTATCCAAGAAAAGGCAATTTCACGCTCGAAGGGTATTCCGATTCCGATTTCGGATGCTGCAAAGTTAATGCAAAATCAACAACAGCGGGTTGTCAGTTTTTCGGACCTCGTTTGGTCACCTGCCAATGTAAGAAGCAAACCCTTGTAGCTCTATCCACATGTGAAGCGGAGTATGTATCTGCTAGCAGTTGCTGCTCTCAGATCTTGTGGATCCAGCAACAGATGCGCGACTACGGTTTGCAATTTCTTAACACCCCTATCTTTGTTGATAATGAGTCCGCGATTAATATTACGAAAAATCCAGTACATCACGCTAAAACAAAACATATCGAAATTCGTCATCACTTCATCCGAGATTGCTTCGAGAAGAAGTTGATACGAATTGAGAAAATCCACACTGACAATCAAAAAGCTGATTTACATACCAAAGCGTTTGATAAAACTCGTTTTAAATTTCTTTTAAAACTAAATGGTATGAAGCTCTTATCGGTGTCGGATGGAATCATTGGCGTTGATGAAGGTACTGTTGTAGATGATGATGAGAAACAATCTGCAATAGTTTGTCAATTTTTACTTGTTCTGGTATTTAGGGGGAGGATAGGTTATTTTTTTGAAAATACAAAAACAGTAAAAAGTTTAAAATCCAAAAAAATAGAAAACTGAAAAAGAGCTTGTGTAAAAAGGGAAAATGATAGTACATTGGCTTGAAAGTTACGGTACGCTAAAGATTTGTATAGTATAAAGCGTTAAACAGTCTCGCTGATGATGTGTCGATAGGTTTTTACACATTTAGAAGGTTTGTTCGGGATATAAACATAAAATTCAAACTTGCTTATTTCGTGGGGAGCACTACTTGGATATATAGGTAACCCCTGAAATCTCGTTTGAAAGGTCCCTCTTTCTGAGATACTAGGTCTTTATACTCAGTGATATCTGGGGTATTATTCCGGGACTTCTGCTGAAAGGAAGTTCTGACCTAGTCCCCGCATAATACTTTCTGCATTGCTTGAAAAATAGTGCCGCCCTCAGCATAAAAAAATGATGAAACATTGAAAAATGCTAAATCATGTGTTGTTGTAAAAAAAGATCCTCTAAAGGGGACATACCTAAAGTCGAACCGTCATCTCTCTACTGAACGGAAGTTCTGACCTGAGCTCTCACGGTTTCGCATCTAACCCGTTACAGATATCATCTGTGGTATACTCACCTGTAAGACTGAATATTGGGATCTGGATACGGGAGTATATTCAAGAGGTGAGACACATGAATGAGTTTAAGTTCTTAATTCATCTAATTCGTATCCTGGACAGATTGAAAATTGTATGAGAAGTTAAGTGGATCAGCATATCGACAATCTACGTGAATTGTTTAATTCTGAGTATGAAATCAAAGCTTAACGGTACTAGTGACTTGTCTAATAGCTGATATGATTCCCTAACACGCTCACCAAAAATATGTCTGTAAATAGTTTACTTTTATTGCATTTTATTTCTGTATTTCATTTCTAGTTTAGAAACTTTATTGAAAATCCAAAAAGATTTATTTCTGCTTTATTTTCCGACAAACCAGAGAAGAAAGTTGATTGTCAGATTCTCAATGTTGAAGCAGATGCAAGAAGTTTCTGGACTGGAGGATGAAAAGAGCTTATCATAATAAAATCTGTGTGTTGAAAAGTCAAAAACAAGTTCATTAATTTGAAACTTGTTATTTTCAGAAAGTGTTTGAAAATTGTTGTACTAAATCAGTTTTCATTTTGTCACAGATCAACCAAGGTCATTAAGCTGGACTTGGTAGATTAATTGAGTAATCAGGGTCATTAACTTGGACCTGAATACTTAAGTGGACTTCTAAAACTGATAGATAATGTTAAATATTGTTGGAAATCAATAGATTGTAATGTTATCTGTTTGAGAAACAGGTTATGGTTGTGAAAGATCCCCATGGCAAGAAAATGTCAAAGATTGAACCAGAATTCAAGTCCCAGCTGATCGAGAGGGGGAGTCTGTAAAGGGGGAGTCAAGATTCTGGATCAACATTTAAATGGGAGTTTGGAGATTGGAGATTGAAGACTGAAGATTGGAGGGATCTTTTCAAAGTCAAAACAATTTGGAGCAAGAAAACGATCAACAAAGACTAAAGACTGAAGACAGGATGCTAAAGACTGCGTCAACATCCAAAGGGGAGTCTGTTAGTGCACTGATGTTTGTTAACTTCGTATTTACTGAGTCTTGTATTGTATTGTATAGATCAGGGCACGAAAAACGAGGAATCAGGATTTGTAGGTAATTCCGCTTGAAAGGAGCTAGATGTTGTTTCAAACGGAATTAAGTAATTCTGCATGAACCCGTGATTTCGTTTGAGTCGTCTTCAAGCGGAACTACTGACCCTATATATATCTGATGTCCTTGATTCATTTCACACGGAATTACTTTGAGAGAGCTGAGGTGCTGCCAAAATTTTGTCAGAATTATATTGTAAAAGATCAGGAAATCAGGAAATCAGTAATAGATATAGATTGAAAAGGAACAAGTTGTGTTGACATCTTTTACATTGATTCCGCCTTTGTATCTGATGATGAACTACTCAGAATGACTACTGTTTAGGGTCACCGGACGATCCAACAACAAAATAAACTAAAAAAGATCGAAAAAGACCATACTCACAAGACACACCTAAACTCAAAAGTGACTCTCACGAATAGTGCAGCGCCTCAAACTCAAAGCGCGTTATAAATGTGCCTAGATTTAGCGATTAAAAAAAAAGCAAACCATAATGCATGTGCGCTTTTGCGGCTCTCAAACATTTTTAACTCATCCTCAGGTCACAAATTGTTACTATAGTAACTCATTACTAAAAATCTGAGAAAACAATTAACGATCAGTCATAAAATTTGTCTAGGAAAACAACTCGTCCAATACAGGCAGAAGCCATAGGGCAAAGGGTAAAGACTTCTTGCCAATAAACCGTCATCATTACAGTTTTACAATATCATAACAAATTCAAACTAACACAACTACAAAGACAAAATTATAACTAACAGTGTACGGAAAATTAGGGCTTGGAACCAGGAGCTTACCCCAAGCAACCATACACTCTTCGCTAGTAGCGCTAGCATGATTAGCTTGACACTCGCTACCTGAATAATCAAAACACATCAGACTATGTCCAACAATTTAACCAATTATTCAATAACAAAACACTCACATAGATCCAAAATATGATTTCTACAAATCGTACAATTGTCCACCACAATATCTGCATCAATCAAAGTACATTAAACCATACAAGAGAACAAACAACTCTCTTGCTTCATAAACTTCCATCTGAAAGCAAAGTGACCGCTTTCCTGCCTGCGCTCTCTAGTGACCATATTTCTGAAACTCCCATTCGCTATTATCTACAAAAGAAAAACAATAAACACCCTATTATAAAGATAATTAAAAAAGCATCATGATGAAAACATACCAGTTGTGTACCTAGAGGGCAAGCTTGACGTGTTTTCAACAAACGCGAACACGGTGGAGATGGAGCGCATGGTTGCAGACACCTGCGTAGTGTTGTAAGAATCGCTAGTCGCTAGTCGGGCGGTGGGGTACCGACTAGCGATTAATCGGGATTAATAGGGATTAATCGGAATTAATCCGATTGAGATTTTTATATCTAATTTTAGTTACATATATACACACACATTTTTATGTGTAGTTTTTTTTTTAAATAGACATGTTTTGACCTCTCAATGACCATTTTTTTAAGTAACTGAAAGGAATTTATAAGGCTTGGTCAAAATTTGGCCGGCGTCCGGACAAAATTTGGCCAGAATAGGACCGCCCTTGACCGCCTAGCAATTAATCGGCCACTAATCGGTGAACCTCCGATCAGTGATTAATCGGGGATTAATCGAAGACTAGTCGATGGTACAGTTTGGTAAAACTCATATAGTAAGATATAATATTTTAGGGGTGTAAGCAAGCTGAGCCGCTTGGATAGGATCAGACTTATAAAAGTCGGAAATGACCCCAACTTAAACAAGCTTGAGCCGAATTCGACCCTCATATAAACCTCAATTAACTTACAAGCTCAAACTTTATGTACTAATATCCTTTAGGCTAGTGAGCCTAACAGACGGAAGAATTAAATTATTTAAGCAGCCATGTGTAACTAATATAGCCATGTGTAACTTAATAATATGTGAAAGCCCTAAACAGTAACCCATCCCCCACTGCCCTACATACGTCAACATGTATAGTTTAAGGAAACTGAACATACTATGTACGAAATATGAGTTAGATAGTTATATTTTTTTATGAGTGATTATTTGGTATGAATTATGATAGAAGTTTGGGGTGGAAAGCATACGTCGAAAAAACTAAAAAACTATTAAAATCAGAAAAAGTAAAATAGTAATATGTAAACTTATTAACTTAATTATCGACAATGACTCTTTTCAGAGTTCTTTTTAAGGCCCCTAAATCTGGTCACAGTGTAGGCTATTCAGGTAAAACATGACTTGACACTTGGGACTGTTTATCTTATTAGAATTGATTATCTGCTGCTTCTTAAAATAAGAAACTCTTAAGTTGTTAAATAGCCTATTTGTTAAATAATAAACCATCAGTAGTTTCTAGAGCATTCACAAACACGTCTTAGTCTGATTATAACTGAAGCATGAAAACAAGGAGTAATTAAAAAGCTTCATGGAAAACAAGGAGTGATTAAAAAGCAGCTTCAGGGAAAACAACACTTGTTTCAAAGAGTATCGTTCAGTTCAAAATTGTTGAAGGCTCAAGAAGCCCCGAGATGCAAAAAGTCTTTGGGCCCTGAGTCTCATTTTTGTGTTATGTAAAAAGTGACATATGGTATTTCGTAAAGGGTGTGCCTATTGGCACACTAAAGTGCCTATTGGCACACCAAACCCTAGCAAAATTAAGTTTATCTACGCAGCGTATTGGTCAATACGCAGCGTATACGGTTAACCCTATACGCTGCGTAGATAAACCATGGATCTCAGTGCCTAATAACCAATCATTGCACAGAAAACAAGGTTTATATACGCTGCGTATAGATCAATACTCAGCGTATATAAAACATCTGAAAATTTGGGTCATTTTGGTGGGTTTGAAGCATCAGATTTTTACAAGGTTTATATACGCTGCGTATAGGTCTATACTCAGCGTATATAAAGGGTGGTAAAATTATTTTTAACCCCAAACCTGTGGTAATTTTATCTTTTTAACATTTATAGTTTATATACGTTGCGTATAGACCTATACACAGCGTATATACAGGTCTGAAAATGTCATTTATACCCTTGAATTGAGGCTATACGAAGCCAAATACAAGGGTAGTTGTGTCATTTTTATCTCATACGCTGCGTAGGGATCTATACGCAGCGTATATAAAGCTCCATTTTTTTTGTATTCCATTGTTTATTTATAAAAAAAAAAAGAAAACTAACACCCGATACGATACGATATAACACGCGTATAGCCCTATATGTGTGATTTAGGTCCCGTATTGACCTCGTATAAGCCTATAAGTGTGATATCGTATCGTATAGGTGTGATTTAGATCCCGTATTGACCTCGTATAAGCCTATAAGTGTCATATCATATCGTGTAGGTGCAGTATAGGTTACGTATTGACCTCGTATAAGCCTTTAAGTGTGATATCGTATCGTATAACGAAGTATAGGTCACGTATTGACCTCGTATAAGCCTATAAGTGTGATATCGTATCGTATAGGTGTGATTTCGATCCCGTATTGACCTCGTATAACCCTATAAGTGTGATATCGTATCGTATAGGTGTGGTTTAGGTCCCGTATTGACCTCGTATAAGCCTATAAGTGTGACATCGTATCGTATAGCATCGTATAAGTCACGTATTGACCTCGTATAAGCCTATAAGTGTGATATCATATCGTATAGGTGTAGTATAGCTCATGTATTGACTTTGTATAAGCCTATAAGTGTGATATCGTATCATATAGCGTCGTATAAGTCACGTATTGACCTCGTATAAGCCTATAAGTATGATATTGTATCGTATAGGTGTGGTTTAGGTCCCGTATTGACCTCGTATAAGCCTATAAGTGTGATATCGTATCGTATAGATGTAGTATAGGTCACGTATTGACCTCGTATAAGCCTATAAGTGTGATATCGTATCGTATAACGTAGTACACGTCCCGTATTGAACTCATATAAACCTATAAGTGTGATATCGTATCGTATAGGTGTGGTTTAGGTCCCGTATTGACCTCATATAAGCCAATAAGTGTGATATCGTATCATATAGCGTCGTATAGGTCACGTATTGACCTCGTATAAGCCAATAAGTGTGATATCATATCGTATAGCATCGTATAGGTCACGTATTGACCTCGTATAAGCCTATAAGTGTGATATCGTATCGTATAGTGTGGTTTAGGTCCCATATTGACCTCGTATAAGCCTATAAGTGTGATATCGTATCGTATAGCGTCGTACAGGTCACGTATTGACCTCGTATAAGCCTATACGTGTGATATCGTATCGTATAGCGTGATATCGGGTGTTATTTTTCTTTTTTTATAAATAAACAAAGGAATACACAAAAAATACAAAAGTGGAACTTTATATACGCTGCATATAGATCCCTACGCGGCGTATGAGAGAAAAATGACACAACTACCCTTGCATTTGGCTTCGAATAGCCTTAAAAGAAGGGTATAAAGGACATTTTCGGACCTTTGTATTGGCACACTAAAGTGCCTGTTGGCACACCAAACCCTAGCAAAATTAGGGTTTATCTACGCAGCGTATTGGTCAATACGCATCGTATAGGGCATGGATCTCAGTGCCTAATAACCAATCATTGCACAGAAAACAAGGTTTATATACGCTGCGTATAGATCAATACGCAGCGTATATAAAACATCTGAAAATTTGGGGTCATTTCGGAGGGTTTGAAGCATCAGATTTTTACAAGGTTTATATACGCTGCGTATAGGTCTATACTCAGCGTATATAAAGGGTGGTAAAATTATTTTTAACCCCAAACCTATGGTAATTTTATCTTTTTAACCCTTATAGTTTATATACGCTGCGTATATACAGGCCTGAAAATGTCATTTATACCCTTGTATTGAGGCTATACGAAGCCAAATACAAGGGTAGTTGTGTCATTTTTGTCTCATACGCTGCGTAGGGATCTATACGCAGCGTATATAAAGCTCTGTTTTTTGTATTTTTTTTGTATATTCCACTGTTTATTTATAAAAAAAAGAAAATTAACACCCGATACGATACGATATAACACCCGTATAGGCTATATGTGTGCTTTAGGTCCCGTATTGACCTCGTATAAGCCTATAAGTGTGATATCGTATCGTATAGGTGTGATTTAGATCCCGTATTGACCTCGTATAAGCCTATAAGTGTCATATTGTATCGTGTAGGTGTAGTATAGGTTACGTATTGACCTCGTATAAGCCTTTAAGTGTGATATCGTATCGTATAACGTAGTATAGGTCACGTATTGACCTCGTATAAGCCTATAAGTGTGATATCGTATCGTATAGGTGTGATTTAGATCCCGTATTGACCTAGAATAACCTAATAAGTGTGATAGCGTATCGTATAGGTGTGGTTTAGGTCCCGTATTGACCTCGTATAAGCCTATAAGTGTGATATCGTATTGTATAGCATCGTATAAGTCACGTATTGACCTCGTATAAGCCTATAAGTGTGATATCAAATCGTATAGGTGTAGTATAGGTCACGTATTGACTTCGTATAAGCCTATAAGTGTGATATCGTATCGTATAGCGTCGTATAGGTCACGTATTGACCTCGTATAAGCCTATAACTATGATATCGTATCGTATCGTATAGGTGTGGTTTTGGTCCCGTATTTACCTCGTATAAGCCTATAAGTGTGATATCGTATCGTATAGATGTAGTATAGGTCACGTATTGACCTCGTATAAGCCTATAAGTGTGATATCGTATCGTATAACGTAGTATACGTCCCGTATTGAACTCGTATAAGCCGATAAGTGTGATATCGTATCGTATAGGTGTGGTTTAGGTCCCGTATTGACCTCATATAAGCCAATAAGTGTGATATCGTATCATATAGCGTCGTATAGGTCACGTATTGACCTCGTATAAGCCAATAAGTGTGATATCGTATCGTATAGCATCGTATAGGTCACGTATTGACCTCGTATAAGCCTATAAGTGTGATATCGTATCGTATAGTGTGGTTTAGGTCCCATATTGACCTCGTATAAGCCTATAAGTGTGATATCGTATCGTATAGCGTCGTACAGGTCACGTATTGACCTCGTATAAGCCTATACGTGTGATATCGTATCGTATAGCGTGATATCGGGTGTTATTTTTCTTTTTTTATAAATAAACAAAGGAATACACAAAAAATACAAAAGTGGAACTTTATATACGCTGCATATAGATCCCTACGCGGCGTATGAGAGAAAAATGACACAACTACCCTTGCATTTGGCTTCGAATAGCCTTAAAAGAAGGGTATAAAGGACATTTTCGGACCTTTGTATTGGCACACTAAAGTGCCTATTGGCACACCAAACCCTAGCAAAATTAGGGTTTATCTACGCAGCGTATTGGTCAATACGCATCGTATAGGGCATGGATCTCAGTGCCTAATAACCAATCATTGCACAGAAAACAAGGTTTATATACGCTGCGTATAGATCAATACGCAGCGTATATAAAACATCTGAAAATTTGGGGTCATTTCGGAGGGTTTGAAGCATCAGATTTTTACAAGGTTTATATACGCTGCGTATAGGTCTATACTCAGCGTATATAAAGGGTGGTAAAATTATTTTTAACCCCAAACCTATGGTAATTTTATCTTTTTAACCCTTATAGTTTATATACGCTGCGTATATACAGGCCTGAAAATGTCATTTATACCCTTGTATTGAGGCTATACGAAGCCAAATACAAGGGTAGTTGTGTCATTTTTGTCTCATACGCTGCGTAGGGATCTATACGCAGCGTATATAAAGCTCTGTTTTTTGTATTTTTTTTGTATATTCCACTGTTTATTTATAAAAAAAAAGAAAATTAACACCCGATACGATACGATATAACACCCGTATAGGCTATATGTGTGCTTTAGGTCCCGTATTGACCTCGTATAAGCCTATAAGTGTGATATCGTATCGTATAGGTGTGATTTAGATCCCGTATTGACCTCGTATAAGCCTATAAGTGTCATATTGTATCGTGTAGGTGTAGTATAGGTTACGTATTGACCTCGTATAAGCCTTTAAGTGTGATATCGTATCGTATAACGTAGTATAGGTCACGTATTGACCTCGTATAAGCCTATAAGTGTGATATCGTATCGTATAGGTGTGATTTAGATCCCGTATTGACCTAGAATAACCTAATAAGTGTGATAGCGTATCGTATAGGTGTGGTTTAGGTCCCGTATTGACCTCGTATAAGCCTATAAGTGTGATATCGTATTGTATAGCGTCGTATAAGTCACGTATTGACCTCGTATAAGCCTATAAGTGTGATATCAAATCGTATAGGTGTAGTATAGGTCACGTATTGACTTCGTATAAGCCTATAAGTGTGATATCGTATCGTATAGCGTCGTATAGGTCACGTATTGACCTCGTATAAGCCTATAACTATGATATCGTATCGTATCGTATAGGTGTGGTTTTGGTCCCGTATTTACCTCGTATAAGCCTATAAGTGTGATATCGTATCGTATAGATGTAGTATAGGTCACGTATTGACCTCGTATAAGCCTATAAGTGTGATATCGTATCGTATAACGTAGTATACGTCCCGTATTGAACTCGTATAAGCCGATAAGTGTGATATCGTATCGTATAGGTGTGGTTTAGGTCCCGTATTGACCTCGTATAAGCCTATAAGTGTGATATCGTATTGTATAGCGTCGTATAGGTCACGTATTGACCTCGTATAAGCCTATAAGTGTGATATCGTATCGTATAGCGTCGTATAGGTCACGTATTGACCTCGTATAAGCCTGTAAGTGTGATATCGTATCGTATAGGTGTGGTTTAGGTCCAGTATTGACCTCGTATAAGCCTATTAGTGTGATATCGTATCGTATAGGGTTGTATAGGTCATGTATTGACCTTGTGTAAGCCTATAAGTGTGATATCGTATCGTATAGCGTCGTATAGGTCACGTATTGACCTCGTATAAGCCTATAAGTGTGATATGGTATCGTATAGCGTCATATAGGTCAATACGGGAACTATACTACGTTATACGATACGATATCACACTTATAGGCTTATACGAGGTCAATACGTGACCTATACTACATATATACGATACGATATCACACTTATAGGCTTATACGAGGTCAATATGGGACCTAAATCACACATATAGACCTATACGGGTGTTATATCGTATCGTATCGTATAGTATAGTATCGTATCGGGTGTTAATTTTCTTTTTTTTATAAATAAACAAAAGAATACACAAAAAAAATACAAAAATGGAGCTTTATATACGTTGCGTATAGATCCCTACGCAGCGTATGAGACAAAAATGACACAACTACCCTTGCATTTGGCTTCGTATAGCCTCAAAAGAAGGGTATAAAGGACATTTTTTGACCTTTATATACGTTGCGTATAGGTCTATACTCAACGTATATAAAGGGTGGTAAAATTATTTTTAACCCCAAACCTGTGGTAGTTTTATCTTTTTAACCTTTATAGTTTATATACGCTGCGTATAGACCTATACGCAACGTATATAAAGGTCTGAAAATGTCATTTATACCCTTGTATTGAGGCTATACGAAGCCAAATACAAGGGTAGTTGTGTCATTTTTGTCTCATACGCTGCGTAGGGATCTATAAGCCTACGATATCACACTTATAGGCTTATACGAGGTCAATACGTGACCTATACTACATCTATACGATACGATATCACACTTGTAGGCTTATACGAGGTCAATACAGGACCTAAATCACACATATAGTATCGTATCGTATATTATCGTATCGTGTTGCATCGTATCGTATAGTGTATAGTATAAGTATCGTATAGGGGATGTATTTACCAATAATATTGTTTTTTGTAAATAATTTTCTTTTTTAATTTTTATAATTCATAATAGTTGTATTATTTTTAATTTTTATAATTTATATTTGTTTTATTTACCAATAATATTGTTTTTTTATAAATAATTTTCTTTTTTTTTATAAATAAACAAAGGAATACATAAAAAAAATACAAAAATTGAGCTTTATATACGCTGCGCATAGGTCCCTACGCAGCGTATATAAACCCTTGTGTTCAGTGCAATGATTACTGATAAGGCTCTGAAATCCATGGTTTATATACGCTGAGTATAGGTCTATACACAGCGTATAGGGTTACCCTATACGCTGCATATAGACCTATACGCAGCGTAGGTAAACCCTAAGTGTGTAGATAGGCAAACTGGGTATGCAGATAGTTAGGGCCTTTGTAAAAAAATATGTATATTAATGGATATAGAACTCAAATATTAATTTATCAGACATGTGGTCTACTGATGTAATTATAGTGTCTAGCATGCATGCATGCAAACTAGTAAATTATGTAGCTATACACATATTAGTCAATTACTAATATGCATAGTGCATACATACATATTGTTAGGCAGACAAACTCATTAAAAATCTAAAGTGCTGAATGAATAAGAGGTCTGAATGGGTAAGAGGCTCTGAACCAGTAAAGTGTTGTTTGGTAGCACCTCTGAATAACTGTGTAAAATGACATTTTTACCCCTCAACTACTTTTTGCTGAATAAAATTGAACTTAATTTCCATACAAATAAACACAATCTGTTCATAATACTAAACATATATACATACAACAGATCATCAAACCACTTTCATACAAATATGTTCATAATACAGAACTATTTATAAAACTTTCATACAAATCTGAACATATATACAATTTGTTCATATATACACATAGCAGATCATCAAACCACTTTCATATAAATCTGAACATATATACCTGGCGCTTTCTCCAAAAGTGCCTTCATCACATGAAGATCTGTAGACAAAAGCACCATTTGTGTTAACATCTGTAGACCCAACATAATCTATAATGCGAAGTGATTAATTAAAACATTTACTAAATACTACAATTAATATTTCATAAGTAGGTTGCAGAGAAATAAATAAATGTAAGAGTTCACCGCAAACAAAGTGAATTATGCAAATGTGTGAACCAACAACTATGTATGAAGTTGATCATGAAGAATGGCTCGTAATTCATTCTTTTGTAACATTTATCATCAATGAATTTGTAATTATATTCGATATGTGTGTTTGTTTGGTACCTAAATGGTGAACCAACAACTATGTATGAAGTGATTAATTAGAACGGTTCAAAGCGAGGCTTGTAGCTCGCGGTTTCTCACAAGAGTATGGTGTCAATTTCGAAGACACGTTCAGCCCTGTGGCCAAGCTAACAATTGTTCGTGTTTTGTTGGCTATTGCTGTTAGTAAAGGGTGGACTTTGACTCAGATGGATGTCCACAATGCTTTCCTCTATGGAGAGCTTGATCATGTGTTTTTCATGGACCAAGCAAGTGGGTTTGTAAGCAAAGAACACCAGATTATGTGTGCAGGTTAAAGAAGGCGATTTATGGGTTGAAACAATGACCTAGAGCATGGTTTGGTAAGATTGCTGCTGTGAGACAATCAATCAGCCATAAAGTTGGCTGAAAATCCAGTATTTCATGCTCGGACAAAACATATCGAAGTTCATTATGATTTCATCAGAGAAAAGGTTTTAAAAGGTGAGATTGAGATGAAGTGGGTTGACACTAATAATCAAGCGGTTGATATGTTCACGAAGTGTCTTTCAAAGTTAAGCTTCTGGAGTTTGCAGCAAGAATAGGTGTGTTTCAAGTGAAGATTGAGAGGGAGTGTTAAAAAAAGGGATACAACTTCACTTTTATGCACGTGCAGTGGTCATGCTTCATTTAGTTGTTTTTATTTTATTTTGATTAATAGTTAGTAGGAGTTGGTCAAAGTTACTCAGTCAAGTTTCGTAGGATTAGAACGTTGGGTAGTAGTGGCGTAGTGGCCCTAATTTCATGCTCTGTTCCGTTATTTATTTCCCTTTGTATCTGCAGTTTTATTTATCAGAAATTGAGTGGTTTTCAATCAGGAGATTTGTTCTCTATATCACTTTGTGAGAATTCTGTGTTGATTGTGTATCAAAAGATTATCACTTGTCTGTTTATCAATACCTAAGCTCAAAAGTGACTCTCACGAATAGTGCAACGCCTCAAACTCAAAGCGCGTTATAAATGTGCCTAGATTCAGCGATTAAAAACAACAAACCGTAATGCATGTGCGCTTTTGCGGCTCTGAATAATTTTAACTGTTAGTGCATGCACCTGTCGACTTCGTCTTGTATCGAGTCTTAGTCAAGATAGGATAGATCAGGGCACGTTTTACGAGAAAATAGCAGAATTAGGTGACAAATAGGCTGATTTCGCTTGAAATGACACTGAGTCATTTCAAGTGAAACCATATGTCTTGATTCCTCTTGAGTGAGTTTTAGTTGAGGTTTCGCTTGAATGAGATTCCGCTTGAGCATGTTCAAGCGGAATCAGAACAAGTATATATAGATGATGTGTGGTTCAGGCAAAATCAGTTGTACAAGTTGTGACATTTGTGATTTCCATACCGAGGTGCTGCCGGTGTGAGATTTGGCTGTAATGAGTGTAAAATCAATACAAAAAGCGTTTAAAGTGTATTGCAAGCTGTTTCGAACTCAGTTTCTTGTTTTCCGCACCTGAAACTGTTTCAAACTCCTCTAAACGACTCGTTCGGGTCGATACACGATCCTACAAGTGTTATTAGAGCTCAGGAGGAGGAGTTCTATACATTTCAGCTTGGAAATCTCTGTTTTTCTACACTTTCTTTCAAAAATTTCAAGATTTCACAGCTAAAATCTGTTCAAATTTTCACGAATTGTTTAAAATTACAAGATAACAAACCTTGAAAGTTACACGTTAAAATTCGGACTAAAATTGGACAAAACAGGCTTTAGAAGTGGTTCCGCTTGAACAGGCTTTCGGTGATTCCTCTCGAATGTTGCTTATTTCGCTTGAACATTTCAAGCGAAATCTGATATTTCGCTTCAATTTGCACGTGATTCCGCTTCAGTTGACTATTTCTCTTGAAAGTATTTCAAGCGAAATCAGTGATATCGCCTTAATCTATATCCGCTCCAAGTTTTTGTTATTCCGCTTGAATTTGAAGCGGAATCAAGTTTAGTGTTGTTAACTTGCTATTCCGCTTGAAGTTCAGTTTTGCAGGTATTCAGCTTGAAAGGCAGGTTATTATTCCGCTTGAACTTGGAAAATCATGGGTGACGATTTCTACAACGCGTTCGCTACATCTTCGGTTACTCCGGCTTCGATTGCTCAAAACATGAACCTGGAAAATGAAACCGGGACTACACAAAAACCCCCAAAGCTAATGAGCATTGAAGAATATTACGGATGGAAGGATCGTTTCGAAAACTGGGTTCAAGCCAACCATCTTAGATCATGGGAGTGTATTCTAAAGAGATATGTGTTACTTCGTACTGAATTGCAAACTAAAAAACAAATTTCTGAGTTTAGTGATCAAGAACGGAAAAGTACCGAGCTGAAAAGATGATGATAAGTTTGCTTCAACAAGCCATCAAAGAAGACATTTTTGTGTTGCTACAACATGATAAGACTTCAAAGTCAATCTGGGATGCTCTTAAAGTCAAGTTTGAGGGTAGTGAAAATATGATTAAGAGCAAAAAGGCACTGCTCAAGAAAGAATTTGATCTTTTCAGTAGTTTGCCCGGAGAAGACACAAAGAAGCTTATTGAAAGATATTGCCACTTAGTGCGATCCATGTCGATGTTTAGCATAACCAAAGATCGTGAAGAATGGGTCGACAAGTTAGCTGATGCGTTACCGCAAAAGGAGTGGGGAACTTACTTGATGATTCTGAAGAACACTGGGGTATATGATGGGTTGACAATTTCTCAGTTCATTGAGAAGATAGAGAGTCAAGATCTGGAACAGTAGAAGATTGCTAGGATGAACAATCCGAGCAATCAACAAGATGTGAAAATGTACTACAAAGGCGGTGTTCCAGAAGTTGAAAGAAGCCCAAAGATTCAAACTGCTTTTAGTGCTGGTGACTCATCTGAAAAAGTTGATCAAAGTTCAAACAAAAGCAGTGGTTTTTCTTCATATCCTAGTGTTAATCCCAAGAGTTCATCAGAAAGTTTTCATTCTCAAAGCACAAAAACTGGAAATGGTTGTGTGATACAATGCAATATTGTTTTGAATCTTCCTGATGGTCAAAGTTTTTCTAAAGAAGTTGCAAAAGATCACATGGCATTACTTGGTTCTGTGCTTCTATCTTATGAAGGATTGGTTGCAGGGCGGATCGGGAATCCTATGCTAACAAAGGAGGATTACGATCAGATAGACGCCAAAGAGATGGAGCTAATGGACATCAAATGGTGTCTAGCTAGTGTTCTTAGAAGAGCTGAGAAGTTTAAATTGATTACCGGGAGAAATGACTTTCTTGATGCACATGTTTCTACTTTAGGTTTCGATAAATCTAAAGTTACTTGTTTTAAATGCAGGGAGAAATGCCATTTCAAATGAGAATGCAAGAACAGAGAAGCTAGTGAAGCAAGGAATCCGTTCGGAAAAGATGATTACTACCGGAAAGCCATATATCAACAAGTTGGTCAGCAGCAGCAACAAGAACCACAAGTGGCTCATGGTAGAAAAGTGATTGAAGATTCAAAAAGAGCATGTTTGGGGAATCAAGAAAGTTTTAACTGGAACAAATATATTTCATCCGACAGCAAAGCATGCCTAATCAATCAAGATGATGAAAGGCTTCCTGAAGGCTTTAGCTGGGATATGTTTGTTGATGAAAAAGGAGAATTTAAAGCCTTCATTGCAAAGATAGTGAAAGAACCAGACATGTTCACTGAGTGAATGAAATCTATTGGAGTTAATGTGAAGAATGATGATGAAAAATTTGTTTCATCAGAAGAATGCTCACAAAGCTCAGATGAAAGTTCACAAAGTGATGAAAGTTCAGAAAGAGAAGTTGTCTTTGATCGGACACCATCTGATTCTGGTTCTTCAGATGATAGTTCTAACAAATATGTGGAGTTTGATCAATCTCCGACTGATGACAGCAGTGATGATGAAGAAGAAAAACATATTAATGTTGCAAAATCTCATCTCTCTCCTGAAAGTTTTCATTTTTATTTTGCAGATCGCTTGGAAAAACTGAAGGAGAAACAAGCAGCAAAAGAGCAAAATCAAATGAAGCCCGAAGGTGTTGTTCTAGTAGATGAGACGGTTCAAGTTGAAGAAGTTAAAAGTGTTGCTGAGGAGGTTGATGAAGCAGAGAAGGTTGATAAAGCAGTAAAAGTGATTGAAGTTGAGAAAGTCATCGAAGTTGAAAAGATTGTGGAAGTTATCAAGCCATGCTCAAAGTGTCTTGAATCTTGCAAAGATTGTGCATCAAAAGATGAGAAGCTGGCTGAGCTAGAAAAGATGAAAGAGCAGTTGTTATTCAATCTCAACTATGTGAAAGAGTCTTATGATGTTTTGAATAGAACAGTAACTGGTCTGCAAAAGACAAACTCCGAGAGAGAAGACGCGTTGACATTGATGAATGCTACGATGATGTCGAAGCAAAAAGCAATCGATCATTACATTGAAGAAAATGCTGAGCTAAAGCAAGAGTTGGAAAAGGAGAAAATTGAGAATGAGAATCAGATGTTTGTTACAAAGTTATTCTAGTTCTGATTATCTTATTGATCGAATTTATCCGACTGTTGTAGGTTTCGAAGCATTCAAAGACGACAAGCCAAAGAAGAAGGATACTGGTAAGAAACCAAGTGTTACTTATAACAAGTGTCCACCTCCGATCTGGGAAGGCTATTCTCCCAGGAAACCAAATGAGGAGCAAGTCGAAAAAGCAGTCAATATAAAGTTAAAAACCGAACCAACTGATGGTTTACCAGAAAACATTGACGTAACGTTTACCTCGTCTGACACTGATCATGAGTCTGAGTTAATCAAAAAGGTGGTCGATCAGGTGTTAGATACTGATGAGGAGTCTGAGTCAAAATCTGAGTCCGAAGGGTCAAGTTCGTCAGTCAACAGTCAAAAATCATCGATTAAACGGGTTTATAGTAAAGAGTTTTTGTTATCAAAATCGAATTTGAATGATGAAACATTCGAAGTAGTTTATACTTTGAATGATTCTGACAAATTATATTATAACAAAGAGTTTCCTATAAGAAGTGTTAAAATAGAAATGATTAACAAGACTTTCAAACTAATAGAAATTAATATTCTTGAATTGAAAGTTTTGAAAAATCTTGAAAAACCTAAAAAATACACTTCAAGAGTTCAACAACGTTTAAACAAGAAAAGTGTTACAATTCTGGTTCAGGTTTTCAAAAGAAACCAAACCATAAGGGTAGCTACAAAAAGAAAGGATTGGGTTTTATTCCACCAGAAAACTATAAAAATGACAAAATTTCTAAAACAAACATAAAATTTGTTTCGGGTGGAAGTGCAGAAGAAGAACAAAAGAAACCGTTCTGGAGACAATCAAACCAGGAGTTTCTTGCTGAGATGAAGAGAAAAGGAACTGGAGTTTTTCATAGAAAAGATAATCGAACCTGTTTCAAATGAAATGAAGTTGGTCACATTGCATCAACATGTTCTCAATCGGCAAAACCAAAACAGGGAGTATCTGAAAAACTAAAAGAAAAAGTTGTCGATGTTGAACCACCAACTGAAAAATTCAAAATTTTTCAAAATTCGACTCATGAGGTTGGTGAGTGTTCAAAGGAAAATTTTTACAAAAAGAAAGCCAAGGACAACCAAGTGTGGGTTGTTAAAAAGGGTGATGAGAAGGTCGACAATGAATTTGGTTCCACAAAGCCAGAAGAGCCACAGGTCGAAGTTAAAAAGGAAAAATCTGTGTCTTCAGAAGATGAGGTTGAAATTCCATCTTTGAAGTTTGAAAATATTATACAAATGGTTGGTAAGGTGGAAATCTCAAATCAATTCTTTTCTGATCAGAAGGAATTTGATATTGAGAAAGCATTCAATGGGAATGTTAAGAAAATGTTTGGGAAAATGATTGATGGGAAAGTAAAAGTGGTTAAAGATTTTTATGCAACAAAGAAAGCAACCTATAACCCTACTGAGCAAGAGTTAAACACACCCAAGGTTGGTAAGACTTGGGTGGAAATTCTTTTCCCTTGAAGTCTCAGGACTATACCGGAGATCCCAAGTTTGTAATCGTGGAACAGGAATCGGCATCATTCTTAAAATAGTTTTTGTGAATGAAGTTTTTAAATTGTTGAAATTTTACAGGTGATGGACTATGCCGGAGATCCCAAGTTTGTAATCATGGATCAGGAATCGGCATCATTCTTAAAATAGTTTCTGTGAATGAAGTTTTTAAATCGTTGAAATTTTACAGGTGATGGACTATGCCGGAGCTTCCAGGTTAGTAAGTGTGAAGTAGGAATCGGCATCTTTGTTGGTAACATGATTTTGTGTAGATGTTTTATTCGTACATGTGGTTTACAAGTGATTCGTCAAGGTCATTAGTTTGAACTTGATGTAATCCTCATACTAGTGATTAAATGAACAAGTTGATGAACCCTAACCTACAAGTGGTAAAAACAAACTTATTTTCCGGAAAAACCATTTTGATTCAAACAAACTTAAGTGTTTTGAAATCTTAATGAGAAAATAGTTTGTTGAAAGGGGGAGTTCTGATTGTTTATGCCTAGTGGATGGCGAATTGAAGTGATTCGATATCGGTTTTCAACTTTCTGTATAGTTTGTTTTTCAAATTTCTTTAAATGTGTTTGAATTTTAGGGGGAGTAAGAGAAATTTTCAGAAAATCCAAAAACATTAGAAAATTTGAAAATCCAAAAACATGATAAAATGTAAAATGAGTTTTGTTGAAAAAAGAGGAAATGATAGTACATCAGTGGACTGTCACGACATGCTAAAGAAATGGAAAGTTAAATGTGATAAACAATCTCACTGTGGATATGTCAGTAGGTTTTTACACATTTAGTAGATTGTGACGAGATATAAACCTAAAAAATTCAAACTTGCTTATTTCGTGGGTAACATATCTTGGATATATAGTTAACCCCTGAAATCTTGTTTGAAAGGTCCCTCTTTCTGAGATACTAGGTCTATATACTCAGT
The DNA here is from genome assembly GCF_002127325.2 of Helianthus annuus. NCBI lineage: Eukaryota > Viridiplantae > Streptophyta > Magnoliopsida > Asterales > Asteraceae > Helianthus > Helianthus annuus. The sequence goes on from NC_035439.2 coordinate 177,677, forward strand.
GATATCTGGGGTATTATCCCGGGACTTCTGCTGAATGGAAATTCTGACCTAGTCCCCGTATAATACTTTCTGCAAATGCTTTGAAATATAAGCTCACCCTTAGCAAAATGATGAAACAATAAAATTGATAATCATTGTTGTTGAAGAAAAGATCCTCCAAAGGGGACACACCAAAAGTCGAAGCTGTCATCTCTCTACGTGTACGGAAGTATCGACCTGAGCTCTCACGGCCCTCGCAATTAACCCTTTACAGATATCATATGTGGTATACTCACCCGTAAGACTGAATATTGGGATATGGATACGGGAGTATATTCAAGTAGTAGGACACGCGGATAAGTTTAAGTGATTAAGACATTAATATCGTATCTCGAAACAAATGAACTTTGTGTGAAAATTTAAGTGGAGAAATATACTGACAATCTAGGTGAGTTGTTTAGAACTGAAAATGAAGTGAAGCTTAACGGTGTTGGTGATTTGTCTCATAAACTGATATACTGATATGATCCTCTTACACAAACTTACAAAAATATTGTTTGTAAATGTTTCTTTACTGCATTTCATTTAAAAAAAATCAAAAAGAATTTAGTGTGTTTTAGCATAAATTTTTGAAAAACTTAAAAAGATTTTCGACAACTGATATTGGAAAGCTGATTTTCAAAATTCCAAGTGCTAAACATGATGATCATGAAGTGAGGGGGAGTCTATGCTTAATGAAATATGTTTTTGTGTAAATCAAACAAGTGGTTCATCATGCGTGTAGTGAGAGGGAGTCTGAGTTAGTGCATTCATCTCATCTATATTTGAAATGTGTAAAGATTTACTTTGAGGTAGAGATTGTGCAGATAACTTGAGTAGAACGTGAGCCAGGTTACGATTTTGGAACCAGGCTAGGCTGATCGATCCTAAGAAGCTTGTCTTTAGAGAGCCAGGTTTTCGATACCTGAGGAGTCTAAATTGAAGAATAGAGCTAGGTGATCTTGGGATATAAGCCAGACAACGATCCTGAAGCATATGATGCTGATGAACTTAAGGAATGTCAGCACATTGTTAGGGGGAGTCTGTTGATGCTGATTGAAAGAGTGAAGCCCAGAGACTGATAAAGACTGAAGTTGCAAAGACTCGACACGTGAGACTCGTCAACATCTAACATTTGAGGGGGAGTCTGTTAGTGCATGCATCTGTCGACTTCGTCTTGTATCGAGTCTTAGTCTAGATAGGATAGATCAGGGCAGGTTTTACGATAAAATAGCAGAATTAGGTGACAAATAGGCTGATTCCGCTTGAAATGACATTGAGTCATTTCAAATATGTCTTGATTCCGCTTGAGTGAGTTTTTGTTGAGGTTTCGCTTGAATGAGATTCCGCTTGAGCATGTTCAAGCGGAATCAGAACAAGTATATATAGGTGATGTGTGGTTCGGGCAAAATCAGTTGTACAAGTTGTGACATTTGTGATTTCCATTCCGAGGTGCTGCCGGTGTGAGATTTGGCTGTAATCAGTGTAAAATCAATACAACAAGTGTTTAAAGTGTATTGCAAGTTGTTTCGAACTCAGTTTCTTGTTTTCCGCACCTAAAATCTGAACGACTCGTTCGGGTCGATACACGATCCTACATTAACTCATCCTCGGGCCACAGATTGTTACTATATTAAACTCATTACTAAAAATCCGAGAAAAAAAATTAACGATAAGTCATAAAATTGGTCTAGGAAAAAAAAGTCATCTAGAAGCCATAGGGCAAAGGGTAAAGACACCTTGCCAATAAACCGATAGCATCACAGTGTTACAATATCATAACAAATTCAAACTAACACAACTACAGAGACAAAATTAAATAATCAAAATTAGGGTTTAATACCAAGAGTTACCCCAAGCAATAGTACACTCTTCACCAATAGCGCTAGCCTATTAGCTTGACACTCAATACCTGAATAATCAAAACACATAAGACTACATCCAACAATTAAACCAATTAGTCAATAACAAAACACTCACATAGATCCATAATATGATGTCCACCACAATATCTGCATAAATTAAAGTATAAACAGATGAAGAACGACGGCGTTCCACTTCTTGATTTCGAAACGCTTCGGTTTCTTTGACGAAAATGATGGAGAAGGACCATCCATGGTTACGTCTGAATCCATTGATGTTCAACAAAATCGTCGGTTAATTTAGTCCGGTGTTAAAAGTGCAAACAAATTGGAATGATCTCTGATCTAACGCCATGTGGTGGTTAACTTCATAAATTTTATTTTAAATCAATAATTGACCCTCCTTGCCACCCTCCGATTGACCATCCTCGTGACCCTCCGTTTGACCATCCTCGTCACCCTCCGATTGACCCTCCTTGCCACCCTCCGATTGACCCTCCTCGTATTCCTCCTCCCTGGGATAGCTAGAACAACTTTTCATAACACCATCAATTAATTTTTTTGTTCCACCTGAGAAAAAAAAATCAATTTATTTATTTCATAGTTTGCCAACAAAAAATAAAAAATAAAAGCTGTTACCATTACCGGATACTGCTTGGGCTCCATTCCTTTCCAAACACCCCACAGTGTGGGGCGTTGAAAAGAATTCTGTCAAACACCTTATCCTTCAACCCAGGGGTTTGGGATAGGTCGGTGGCATCCACGTTGTACATAAGGGTTACACCTGAGGCTTCCAACATTGTAATATGAACTTCGGCTCTTTTGTATGTACGTACGAAATGCCATTTCTGTTGAACAAAATCTCAACAAAATCAATATCGATGATAAACACAAAACAACGATTTCACAATACTTACCACGTGTGTCAAACGAGGTTGCGATGATTTGTTTTGCAACTTCTTTTGCAACCTCTTTTGCAACTTCTTTTGAAACATTGTTGCCATCTTTTTTTAACGCATTTATTTTAGCATCTATCAGCGCTTCGAAAAATGCTCGGCGTTTGCCCGAAGTCACTCTCGCCGACTATCGGTATTGATAGATCCGGCGGAGTGGTGTACCAGGTTGCTTGCTTCACCTCTGTTTGTTGTTGCTCTGTTGGTTTTGTTGTTTGTTCTTGTTGTTGCTTACTGCCTTTTGGTTCTGTTAAGAAAAAAATTATTAAAAACAAGGTATGATTCAACACGAACACGAATCTGTTGTTTAATCAGGACCAAACCATGAGAGAGAAAGCATGAGATATCTGAACACAGCCGACAAACCCTATTATTGTTCAGAACTATGATTCAGAAACCTCAAACTTAATCTCTCACAAAGATTATCCCAATACAACAACGAACAAGGATTACAAAACGCGAATCTGTTGTTTATGAAACCCTAATCACCAAAACGAAACCCTAATATATGAGAGAGAAAAAGATTCCAAGAAATCAGAGACCGAAATATAAAACATAAACCCTAATCACCAAAGCGAAACCCTAATCACCAAAACGAAACCCTAATCTATGAGAGCGAAAACGTTTCTAAGAAATCAGAGACCGAAATATGAAACATAAACCCTAATCACCAAAACGAAACCCTAATCTATGAAAGAAAAAAAAATGTTAAAAACAATTATGATAGCAAATAAAAAAATGTTAAGAACAAGAAATGAGAATGTGCGGCTGGAAGCAGAAGGAGTGTAGTGGGCTTTTTAACCTAAAATTGTCTGGTCTTTGAAACAAACAAACTTACTACAACAGTAACGTATATTTATCGAAAATCACTGGGCTTTGAAACAAACAAACATACTACAACAGTAACATATATTTATCGAAAATCACTGGGCTTTGAAAATAGTATTTTAACAATTTTCTACAAATAAACAGTAACACTACTATATTTTTTATATATTTCTTTACTAAAAGTTAAAAAACAATAATAATCAAACCTTTAGAAGAAGTATTGGATCCATGTGTGTTTGATCTACGCCTCTTAAAAGGTTCGGACTTACGAATTGCACAAATGGGTTTTCGGTAAACCGGGGTTTTCAAACCCGGTGGAAAAACCGGGCCACCGAAGAAAGTGTTTTGAATTCAAGTTTTTGTAGATGGAGATGGAGATTCATGGATGAGATAGTAACTATAGAATTCATATTGTAGATTAGTGGAATGGAATGGAATGGAATGTGAAACTAGAAAAAATGTAATCTTACCTACAGGATATATAGTGTGTGAAAAGTTAAAAGGTTATTCTTGCAAGTTCTTTGTGGGTGTTGTTTGGGTCTGATTTAACTCATGATTCAAACTGATGATTTCATAATATAATATCTGTTTGTTATCTCTATAATTAAACATTAAAAGTGATGTCAAATTTGTATTGGATAAGTGGACAACTCAACATTTAGTCAGATTTAACACAGTTATTAATATTAAGCGTGAGCATGGTGCGGTTCGGTTCGGTTCGGTTATTGCCTATAACCAATACCATAACCGCACACTTCGGTTATCAAAAAATCAACCGTTCGGTTTTGGTTATTTGCGGTTAATGCAGTTTCGGTTCGGTTATTTTATCGTTTCTAAAGTTGGACTTTAAATGTGTGGGTTATGCGAAATTCATGAGTAAAAAATAAATATAAGTAGTTAACGCTTGTATAATTATCAATTATGCATACTGAATTCCAAAAACAAAAGTAACACTTGTTATGTGGAAGCATACATACGAACACAAAGTGGCTAGAGTTTTAAATTCACTGAGGTTGGATCATGGTTAAAAAACTTAAACACTTCACCAAAAAAAATATATGGATTGGACCATGGTTAAACACTTAAACACTAACTTAAAAACTTATGGTTTTATGGATTCAACCATGTTTAAAACATTCGGTTCGGTTCGGTTACTTGCGTTTATTAAACTAATAATAACCATAACCGAACCGCAGCATGCGGTTATCAAAAATATAAATAACCGACCCTTCGGTTATTTTGGTTTTCGGTTATTTCGGTTCAGTTTTTTCGGTTATTTCGGTTACGGTTCGGTTAATTCGGTTTTATGCTTACCCCTAGTTATTATTTATAAATACACATTAAAATCTAGACAAAAAAGTTTTGGTAACAACCTGACCCGTTTTGACCCATATCCAACCCGTCTATTTTCTCACTTGCAGGCTATTTAAAAGACGTGGAATTCAGAACTACAATGATTAGAGTTTATGTTTTATATTTCGGTCTCTGATTTCTTGGAAACTTTTTCTCTCTCATAGATTAGGGTTTCGTTTTGGTGATTAGGGTTTCATAAACAATAGATTCGTGTTTTGTAATCCTTGTTCGTTGTTGTATTGGGATAATCTTTGTGAGAGATTAAGTTTGAGGTTTCTGAATCATAGTTTTGACCCATGTCCAACCCATTTTGACCCATATCCAACCCGTTTTGACCCATATCCAACCCATATCATTGTAGTTCTGAATTCCACGTCTTTTAAATAGCATGCAAGTGAGAAAATAGACGGGTTGGATATGGGTCAAAACGGGTCAGGTTGTTACCAAAACTTTTTTGTCTAGATTTTAATGTTTATTTATAAATAATAACTAGGGGTAAGCATAAAACCGAATTAACCGAACTGTAACCGAAATAACCGAAAAAACTGAACGGAAATAACCGAAAACCAAAATAACCGAAGGGTCGGTTATTTATATTTTTGATAACCGCATGTTGTGGTTCGGTTATGGTTATTATTAGTTTAATAACCGCAAGTAACCGAACCGAACCGAATGTTTTAAACATGGTTGAATACATAAAAATTAAGTTTTTAAGTTAGTGTTTAAGTGTTTAACCATGGTCCAATCCATATATTTTTTTGGTGAAGTGTTTAAGTTTTCTAACCATGATCCAACCACGTTGAATTTAAAACTCTAGCCACTTTGTGTTTGTATGTGTGCTTCCACATAACAAGTGTTACTTTTGTTTTTGGAATTCAGTATGCATAACTGATAATTATACAAGCTTTAAGTACTTATATTTATTTTTTACGCATGAATTTCACATAACCTACACATTTAAAGTCCAACTTTAGAAACCAAAAAATAACCGAACCGAAACCACATTAACCGCAAATAACCAAAACCGAACGGTTATGATTTTTTGATAACCGAAGTGTGCGCGATTATGGTTTCGGTTATAGGCAATAACCGAACCGAACCGCACCATGCTCACGCTTAATATTAATAACTGTGTTAAATCTGACTAAATGTTGAGTTGTCCACTTGTCCAATACAAATTTGACATCACTTTTATTGTTTAATTATAGAGATAACAAACAGATATTATGAAATCATCCGTTTGAATCATGAGTTAAATCAGACCCAAACAACACCCACAAAGAACTTGCAAGAATAACCTTTTAACTTTTCACACACTATATATCCTTTAGGTAAGATTACATTTTTTTCTAGTTTCACAATCCATTCCATTCCACTAATCTACAATATGAATTCTATAGTTATATCTCATCCATGAATCTCCATCTACAAAAACTTGAATTCAAAACACTTTCTTCGGTGGCCCGGTTTTTCCACCGGGTTTGAAAACCCCAGTTTCTCTTCACGCCGTACACCGAAAACCCATTTGTGCAATTCGTAAGTCCGAACCTTTTAAGAGGCGTAGATCAAACACACATGGACCCAAGACTTCTTTTAAAGGTTTGATTATTATTGTTTTTTTAACTTTTAGTAAAGAAATATATAAAAAATATAGTAGTGTTACTGTTTATTTGTAGAAAATTGTTAAAATACTATTTTCAAAGCCCATTGATTTTCGATAAATATATGTTACTGTTTGTAGTATGTTTGTTTGTTTCAAAGCCAAGTGATTTTCGATAAATATACGTTACTGTTGTACTAAGTCTGTTTGTTTCAAAGCCCAGACAATTTTAGGTTAAAAATCCCACTACACTCCTTCTTCTTCTTCTTCTTCTTCCAGCCGCACATTCTCATTTCTTGTTTTTAACATTTTTTTGTTTGCTATCATAATTGTTTTTAACATTTTTTTTCTCTCATAGATTAGGGTTTCGTTTTGGTGATTAGGGTTTATGTTTCATATTTCGGTCTCTCTGATTTCTTAGAAACGTTTTCTCTCTCATAGATTAGGGTTTCATTTTGGTGATTAGAGTTTATGTTTTATATTTCGGTCTCTGATTTCTTGGAAACTTTTTCTCTCTCATACATTAGGGTTTCGTTTTGGTGATTAGGGTTTCATAAACAACAGATTCGTGTTTTGTAATCCTTGTTCGTTGTTGTATTGGGATAATCTTTGTGAGAAATTAAGTTTGAGGTTTCTGAATAATAGTTCTGAACAATATTATGGTTTGTCGGCTGTGTTCAGATATCTCATGCTTTCTCTCTCATGGTTTGGTCCTGATTAAACAACAGATTCGTGTTCGTGTCTAATCATACCTTGTTTTTAACAATTTTTTTTCTTAACAGAACCAAAAGGCGGTAAGCAACAGCAAGAACAAACAACAAAACCAACAGAGCAACAACAAACAGAGGTGAAGCAAGCAACCTGGTACACCACTCCGCCGGATCTATCAATATTGATAGTCGGCGAGAGTGATTTCGGGCAAACGCTGAGCATTTTGGAAGCGCTGATAGATGCTAATATAAATGCGTTAAAAAAAGATGGCAAAAAAGTTTCAAAAGAAGTTGCAAAAGAAGTTGCAAAACAAATCATCGCAACCTCGTTTGACACACGTGGTAAGTATTGTGAAATCGTTGTTTTGTGTTCATCATCAATATTGATTTTGTTGAGATTTTGTTCAACAGAAATGGCATTTCGTACATACAAAAGAGCCGAAGGTCATATTACAATGTTGGAAGCCTCAGGTGCAACCCTTATGTACAACGTGGATGCCACCGACCTATCCAAAACCCCTGGGTTGAAGGATAAGGTGTTTGACAGAATTTTTTCAACGCCCCACACTGTGGGGTGTTTGGAAAGGAATGGAGCCCAAGCAGTATCCGGTAATGGTAACGGCTTTTATTTTTTATTTTTTGTTGGCAAACTATGAAATAAATAACTTGATTTTTTTTCTCAGGGGGAACAAAAAATTATTTGATGGTGTTATGAAAAGTTGTTCTAGCTATCTCAGGGAGGAGGAATACCAGGAGGGTGACGAGGAGGGTCATTCGGAGGGTGGCAAGGAGGGTCAATCGGAGGGTGAAGAGGATGGTCAAACGGAGAGTCACGAGGATGGTCAATCAGAGGGTGGCAAGGAGGGTCAATTATTGATTTAAAATAAAATTTATGAAGTTAACCACCACATGGCGTTATCAGAGATCATTCCAATTCGTTTGCACTTTTAACACCGGACCAAATTAACCGGCGATTTTGTTGAACATCAATGGATTCAGACGTAACCATGGATGGTCCTTCTCCATCATCTTTGTCAAAGAAACTGAAGCGTTTCGAAATCAAGAAGTGGAACACCGTCGTTCTTCATCTGTTTATACTTTAATTGATGCAGATATTGTGGTGGACATCATATTATGGATATATGTGAGTGTCTTGTGATTGACTAATTGGTTAAATTGTTGGATGTAGTCTTATGTGTTTTGATTATTCAGGTATTGAGTGTTAAGCTAATCAGGCTAGCGCTACTGGTGAAGAGTGTACTGTTGCTTGGGGTAAGCTCTTGGTATTAAACCCTAATTTTGATTATTTAATTTTGTCTTTGTAGTTGTGTTAGTTTGAATTTGTTATGATATTGTAAAAATGTGATGCTATCGGTTTATTGGCAAGGTGTCTTTACCCTTTGCCCTAAGGCTTCTGGATGACTTTTTTTTCCTAGACCAATTTTATGACTTATCGTAAATTCTTTTCTCAGATTTTTAGTAATGAGTTTAATATAGTAACAATCTGTGGCCCGAGGATGTGTTAAAAGTATTCAGAGCCGCAAAAGCGCACATGCATTATGGTTTTTTTTTTTTAATCGCTAAATCTGGGCACATTTATAACGCACTTTAAGTTTGAGGCGCTGCACTATTCGTGAGAGTCACTTTTGAGCTTAGGTATTCATGAACAGACAAGTGATAATCTTTTGATACACAATCAACACAGAATTCTCACAAAGTGATATAGAGAACAAATCTCCTGAATGAAAACCACTCAATTTCTGATAAATAAAACTGCAGATACAAAGGGAAATAAATAACAGAACAGAGCATGAAATTAGGGCCACTACACCACTACTACCCAACGTTCTAATCCTACAAAACTTGACTGAGTAACTTTGACCAACTCCTACTAACTATTAATCAAAATAAAATAAAAACAACTAAATGAAGCATGACCACTGCACGTGCATAAAAGTGAAGTTGTATCCCTTTTTTTAACACTCCCTCTCAATCTTCACTTGAAACACACCTATTCTTGCTGCAAAACTCCAGAAGCTTGAACTTTGAAAGACACTTCGTGAACTTATCAGCCGCTTGATTATTAGTGTCAACCCACTTCATCTCAATCTCACCTTTTAAAACCTTTTCTCTGATGAAATGATAATGAACTTCGATATGTTTTGTCCGAGCATGAAATACTGGATTTTCAGCAAACTTTATGGCTGATTGATTGTTGCACAGAAGCAATCTTACCAAACCATGCTCTAGGTCATTGTTTCAACCCGTAAATCGCCTTCTTTAACCTGCACACATAATCTTGGTGTTCTTTGCTTACAAACCCACTTGCTTGGTCCATGAAAATCACATGATCAAGCTCTCCATAGAGGAAAGCATTGTGGACATCCATCTGAGTCAAAGTCCACCCTTTACTAATAGCAATAGCCAACAAAACACGAACAGTTGTTAGCTTGGCCACAGGGCTGAATGTGTCTTCGAAATTGACACCATACTCTTGTGAGAAACCGCGAGCTACAAGCCTCGCTTTGAACCGTTCTAATTAATCACTTCATACATAGTTGTTGGTTCGCCATTTAGGTACCAAACAAACACACATATCGAATATAATTACAAATTCATTGATGACAGATGTTACAAAAGAATGAATTACGGGCCATTCTTCATGATCAACTTCATACATAGTTGTTGGTTCACACATTTGCATAATTCACTTTGTTTGCGGTGAACTCTTACATTTATTTATTTCCTCTGCAACCTACTTATGAAATATTACTTGCAGTATTTAATTGTTACCATAAAATGGAAAGAAGACAGAGCAGAGGGAAAAGGCTCAATTCATTTCAATTGATAACTACCAACTGTCACCTTAACGGCTATTTAACAGACAATCCGTTACAACTTTCCAATCAGCTATCTAAACCCTCAAACTATACAACTATTACACAAACAGTCCCTGAGACTTATTATTGTTATTAACTATCAAAACATAATGACATAAATGGCCCTTCTAATCTTTATTCATGACAATACTCCCCCTTAAGCATTCTTGACCTCAAGAATCAACAGAAAACTCAGGGTATTTCAGCATAAACTCATCAGCCACCATCCATGAAGCATCATGAAGAGGATGATTCTTCCACTGGATAAGAAACTTAACAACTGCCCTATTGCCCTGCTTTGCCAGCTTTCTGTCCAAAATCTTGAATGGTTACAGCCCATTACTAGCCACTTCAGGAATTTGATGGACCACCTCAAGAGGTCCCCCAGCCTTCTTCAACAAAGAAACATGAAATGTTGAATGAGTTTGAGATCCAGGAGGAAGGTCTAACTTATAAGCAGCTGGTCCCACTTTAGCTATTATAAGAAAAGGTCCATAGTATTTTGGGGACAGTTTTGAATACTTGTGAGTTCTTAAAGTGGTCTGAACATATGGATGTAACTTGAGATACACCCATTCACCCACATCAAATGATCTTTCAGACCTATGTTGATCTGCAAATTGCTTCATTCGATTCTTGGCTTTGAAAAGAGCTTGTTTGAGTGTGTCCACCATTGTTTCCCTTGCTGTAAAAAATTCTTCCACAACAGCAACATTAGTATCTAGTGGAATGTGGGGTAAATGGATAGGAGGATCCATTCCAAACAAAGCCTTGTATGGAGACATTTGAATAGCAGAATGCCAAGTAGTGTTGTACCACCATTGTGCTAATGCTAACCATTTAACCCATGTGTGTGGCTCAGTCATTACCATACACCTCAGGTATGTTTCCAAACACCTGTTTAAAACTTTTGTTTGTCCATCCGTTTGTGGATGATAGGCAGTAGATAAAGGTTGGGATATACCTTGCAACCTTAGCAATTGTTTCCAAAACTTACTTAAGAATAGAGCATCCTGTCAAAAACAATAGTTTGTGGACAACCATGAATCTTGAACACATTATCCATGACCACTTGAGCTACTTTCACAGCAGTGTAGGGATGTTTTAATGGCAAAAAATGTCCATATTTAGTAAGTCTATCCACAATGACCAGGATAGAATCATACCCTTGAGAATTGGGCAGACCCCCAATGAAATCCTTTGAGATTGAGATGTCTGAAAAATTAGTGACAGGAGTAGGAAAAGGATTTAGTATCCTAGGATATGCTACTGTTTCATACTTTGCTTTTAAACAAGTGTCACATTTTTTAAAAAACTCCTTAATGTCACTAGTTGCCTTCTTCCAATAAAACATATCTTTAAATCTTTGAAGTGTATTGTGAATACCTGAATGACCAGCTTGTGGTGAGGAATGACAAATGACTAAAGTGTCCTTCCTGGGCTGTTCATCATTTGGAATCCATAACTTGTTCTTCCTTCTAATAAACTTCCTATCCCAAGTATATTTATCAATAGAATCTCCCTGTTGTAACTTCTGAATAAGCTCTTGGGCTGCATTATCTTTCACCAAACTTTCTTTAATTCTGCACAACAAAAGAGGTTCATAACTAGACAAAGCCATCTGAAACAAGGCTGCACCATGAATTCTTGAGAGAGCATCAGCTGCACCATTATCAACTCCTTTTTTGTATACAATAGAATAATCATATCCCATCAATTTGCTGAGCCAAGTATGTTGAAAAGGAGCAGTAATTTTCTGTTCTAATAAGTGCTTAAGACTCTTCTGATCAGTTCTAATAGTGAAATGCTTCAATATTAGATATTGATGCCAATGTTTCACTGCCATAAGAATAGCAAGGAGTTCTTTCTCATACACTGATAAAGAACATTGTCTAGTCGATAAAGCCTTGCTAACAAATGCTACTGGATGTCTATCTTGAATCAACACTGCTCCCAACCCCTTAGATGAGGTATCTGTCTCAATTACAAATTCCTTAGACCAATCAGGCATAGATAAAACAGGTGCATGCATCAATGCCTGTTTTAGCTGATCAAAAGCGTGTTGGGCTGTATTTGACCACTTAAATGCATCTTTTTGTAACAAGGAAGTGAGTGGTTTTGCTATTGCCCCATAAGAAGATATAAACCTTCTATAGTATCCTCTCAAACCCAAAAACCTCTTAATTGTTTGACAATCACAGGAACAGGCCAGTCCCTTATTACTTCTATTTTTGACTGATCAGTGGCCACTCCTTGTGAAATCACATGCCCTAAATACTCTACCTTAGAACCAGCAAAACTACATTTTGATTTTTTTGCTAACAATTGATTCTCTCTAAAAATCAATAATACATCCCTTAAATCTTTTAAATGCTGCTGAAAATCTTTACTGTAAATCAGAATGTCATCAAAGAAAATTAATACCTTTTTTCTCAGCAGTGGCTTGAAAACAGCATTCATGAGCCCTTGAAAAGTTGCAGGGGCATTTGTAAGTCCAAAAGGTAGTACCAGAAACTCTAATAAGCCTTGATGAGTCCTGAAAGCAGTCTTATGGATGTGATCTTTGTGCATTCTTATTTGGTGATAGCCAGACCTTAAGTCCAATTTAGAAAACACCACAGCCCCTCCTAATTCCTCAATTAATTCTTCTATCAAAGGAATAGGAAATCTATTTTTTACTGTATTCTCATTCAACTTTCTATAGTCTACATAAAATCTCCAACTACCTATCTTTTTTCTTGACTAATACTACTGGAGATGCAAAAGAACTTACATTGTCTCTTATGATACCCATGTCCTTCATTTCTTGCACCATTTTCTCAATAATATCTTTTTCACCCACTGGATATCTGTAAGCTCTTTGATTGATTGTTGCCTTCTCATCAATCAATTCAATTTTATGGTCACATTGTCTTGGAGGTGGTAAGGAATGGGTTCTTGAAACACATCCGCAAACTCCTCCAGTAACTCCTCTACTAACTTTTTTTCTAAGATCTCTTTCACCTTAGCCTGGTGTTGAAAAGTTCCTCTGACTGATACTTGAATACTAAATAGTTGAGCCTGAACTTCTTGGCCTTCAGATTCCATCCACAGAACATAAAGACAAGTTCTGATTATTAGTACCCTTCAACTCAAATTTCTGTTCACCAATTTGAAACTGCATTGTAAGACTTTTAAAGTTCCAAACAATGTTATTTAGGTTCTGTAACCACTAGACCCCTAATACCATATCATAGTTCTCTAATGGTAACAAAAACACATCAGACTTGAACCATATACCCTGCATGACCCATTGGAAATCTTTACACAGCTCCACACAGGATAATTTGTTACCATCAGCCACAATCACACAATCACTGATAGGGAAGTAACAGCTTGGGTTGGACACTTCAATTTTAAAGCCAGACTTTTCTTAAGGAAGTTGTGAGTCGAACCTGAATCAATCAGGATATATAAAGTTCTTGAGCCTATAGTTCCCACTATTCTCATAGTGCTAAAGGATGGAACTCCTATTAAAGCATTCAAAGAAATGTGGGGTTCTATTAGAAGTTCATGTACTGACACTACCTCATTAATTGCCTCTTCAGTTTCTTCTATATCCCCAATTAAGATATACAACTGTTTAAACTTACAGTTTTGAGTAGATGTATACTTCTCAGGACACCAAAAGCATTCACCTCTGGCTCTTTTTTCTTCAGCTTCTTTGGTAGACACCTTTCTAATAGGTTTGATCATCTTGTTGGCTGGAGGGGTAGGTAGTAAGGAAAGATTGTTTGTATTAATATAAGAAGAAGTTGATTTATAGGGTGTAATTGCAGTGGAAGTATTATTATTATTGGTTTTCTGAAAAGATGGGGTGTAAGTGTTACTTTTCTTGGTGTCTTTATTCCCGAATAGAGTGTGATACACAACCTCTTGTTGTTTAGCCATAGCAATGGCATCTCTCACTGTTCTTGGTTTAAAAATCTTCATCAAGCATCTTATTTCTGGTTTTAAACCAGCCACAAACAATCCAGCATCATATTCCTCACACAGTTTAACTCTATTCAGCAATGAATCAAAAGCATCACAATACTCTTGTAAAGTACCTGTCTGCTGCAAATTCTTTAATTCCTCAATTGGCTCTTCAGATAATCTTGTTGAAAAGCTTTTGAGAATAGATCTTGAATAATCTTCCCACTCAATTTCTTCCAACTCTCTATCTTGGCTGGAAACATACCCTTGGTGCCACTGTAAAGCCACACCTTCCAGGTTTACAACAGCATATTGCATTTTCAATTGATTTGGAGTCTTATCCATGGTAAAGAAATGATGGCATTTGTACAACCATCCCTCAACATCCTCACCATTAAACTTTGGAAAATCCAGTCTACCCAATCGGACCAATCTCTGATCAACCCTCTGTGATTTTGTGACACACTTCTTTGAGTTCTTTCAACTGGTTACAAACTTCTACCATCTGAATCTGCAAATTCTATACATGGTTGGAGTTTTCTTCAACTAAAGATTGTTGAGATTGAATGGCTTGAGAATTATCTGTAGGATCGTTGTTTGACCCAAACTAGCATATCAGAAGAGTTTTGGATCCGAATCAAAGGCGGAATCAATGAAACGGACGTGGAAACAGCTTGATACTCTTTAACATGTCACTATTATTGATTTGATAGTCCTACAGCATCTGGACACAATTTGGCAGCACTTCGTTACAAAATTCTAATTCCGTGCCAAATGAAACGGGATTACAGGGTATTTATAGACGTTTAATTCCGTGTGGAATTAACAAGTTTAGTTCAAGCGGAATTAGCTAAAGCTAATTCTGTGCGGAATTAACTTGTTAAATCTCAAGCGCAATTAACTCTCGAGCGGAATTACCCTAAAACTCCTAAAACCTACTTTCTCGAACTACGAGCCCTGATCTATCAATTCTATTACATGACATGATACAAGACGAAGTCAACAGACATAGTGCACTAACAGACTCGATGTTGACGATGTCTTCAGCGTCTAATCTTTAGCATGACACATCTTCAGTCTTGATCAGTCTTTTGGCTCTTTCCAAATCGTCTAACATTGTAAGCATCCAACTATCTTTCTTCAAATCCCCAGGCTCCCCCTTTCATCAAGCTTCCGTGCTTTAGGGATCGACACCTTGCTTTCTGGTTACAAGCTCCCCCTTGCTTTGAGCTCGTCTTCAGACTCCCCCTTAGACTCTGCTGTCGGGATCATAGTCTGGTACAATATCTGCAACACTCATACATTTATAAGTAACAATCTTTTGAATTTTCCAGAAATTGTAATCTGGCTCTTTCTGTGACAACCCTCAAATTTACATGTATCTGTACAATTTATTTAATAATAATTTAAGTGCTTGATGACTGTGCTAAATTATTTAGCTGTTTTCTGATTACTGTGTTATACTTACATGTGCGTGTTAGCATACTAGCAGTATGCAGAAAACTTGACTAAATGGTCCTGAATATTTTCCTATGTGTTAGGAATAAATTGTGTTACAAATATGAATAAGACGCCTTGCGGAATAATTAAACACTTTAACAGAACAGTATCCGACCGAACAACCGGACATTACCCGGGACACCAAATATTTGTCTAACACACTGTGTTATTATTTCTTGACTAGTTATGATCCCCGTATATCATAACACCCGCTAAATTTCCCTACAAACTAATATATGGAATATTATATTTGGAAGTAACTAGTATTTACCATCTAGTTGAAATTTTACATCAAGACCCCCTCCCCCCTTTGAAATTTCGGTCATATCCATGGGGGACCCACCATATATTTCTTTTGATCTTGGCTAGATTGTATGTACAAGAATCCCTTATAAATCTTTCTATATCTCTTTAAATCTCTACATAATCTTCTAAGATCACATTTCTTACAACACTCAACATCTCTCTCTCCTCCCTCATGAACCGTCCATCCACCATACTCCACATATTTGAGAAGATTTTATCTTATTTGTTATTGGATTACTTGCTTGTGTAAGTGTCCAAGATATGTGAATGATGATTATAAGTAAGTCTTGAGATCACAACCATCATTCTCTAGATTACACACTCAAACTCCCACTCTCTCTCTCTCTCAATTCGGTTCCTCCATAACCGAAACCCATCACCACCACTTCCAATCATCTATCTCTTCCATTAACAAGTTCATTCTAAGCTTGAAGTTCATCCATGGAAGGTGCAACTTGAAGGACTTTCTAAGGAGCTTGTTCTAGTCTTTTTCACCATCATATTCTCAATAGATTCTACCCTAGCTATAAGTTAGTAGTAAGCTCTCGTTTAACCCTTGATTATCTTACTTTTATGGCTAATATTTGTAGAATGATGTTTATTTCACAAGAACACTAAAAAGGGTTTAACCAAGAAGATGAAACATGATGTACTTGTGTTAGTATGAAGTTGTTTTGATATGTACCGAGTATTTGCTGATTTACTTGTTGATATTGATGTGGGATGTTGTTACGATCACTAAATATGATTAACGGGATCAACCGAACACAAACTAGTAAGCTAGAGACTAAAAACAGAATCTGTCCAAGCTTTACAGCCAACTTCAGTTGGCTGTAACAGGACCATAATTTAACGAAAAATGTATTTTCTGAATCCTAGATTTATGTGTTATAAAATACGGTTCTAATGGCACTGGAATCGTAATTTTTAGACTTCGTTTACTATTTTTAAAGTGTTAATTTGTAACAGCAACTTAAGCTGAATTTTGACAGCAATAAATGGGTGTTATACTTTCAGTCATAACCTGAGTTTTGTGATGAATCGGACTATGAAATTTGTACAGTAGATGACAACCGATGCATATGTAATTACCCCACTGGAATTTCGTAAATCGGACACTCGATGAATTTTTAATAAATTGTTTCGTGGACTGTGGTCAGAAATACACAAATCTGAGTTCAGTCCGGAAAATGAATTTTTATAAAATATTGGTAATTAACCGGAACCCGATATTTTTACACAATAAAATATGGAACGTTTAAGACATCCTGTAAAAATATGGGAATTTTTGGAATAATTTAACTATTTTATTATAAATGTCCGAAAACAGCCGGTTTTGAATATAAATGCTGAATTGAGATAAGTTGTGACTTGCGTGTCTAAATGCCGAGTATGCTATCCGTGAATGATCTAACATGTTATATATGTTATGTGCATTATCGTATGTTTGATTTTGAGGGGGGAATGGATGGGAAACTTAGAGGGCATAAACCGTTAAAGTGATGCATGTTATGTGATAGATACGTGTAGGAACTTTGTGTTCTATTTGAAAGCCACTAAATGACTAACTGGTAAATCATACTAGGACGTGATTGACCGACCTTGACTGTTAGCTATATTGAGAATCTAACCGAGCAAACCGAGGTGAGTTCACACACTTTCTAAGGCATGGGATTCCCGGTGGTTTGGGAATGGGTTAAAGAATTAAAACAGAATCTACATATCTTACTTAGGTAGGATATGTACGGCCATCCTCCTCGGGTAGGATGCCAGTATTAATCCTGCGTATTCTCTTTGGGAGAACTACGTACGTTCGTCCTCCTTGTGTAGGACAACAACCTTAAACTTACTAGACAAAACTCTATCATAAGTCCCTCATTTTATATCGACTTAATATGTACGGACTGTTATGTTCCGTGCTTAGTATTTAAATCCTTATGAACTTATTAAACTTGCGTTTTGAACTTCAACTTATAAACTATGGACTTATGTTTTGGATTTACGCTTAAGCTTCCGCTGTTTAAACTAAACTTAGTTAACTAGCTTTGGTCATCAATCGTATTGTGGTTGATTTCATTTACTTAATTACGTTGTTCAATATGATTGGTGGCTCGATCCTGGTCACGTCACGCCTCCAAGCGGTGGAACTCCGCATGGTGGATTTTGGGGGTGTGACACTTTCAAACTCTCTAATTACTTCCCCTATCTTCAAAAATTTGGCAGTTTCAATGAATCGGATCGGAAACTGGCTCTTTAACAATATAAGCATCCAAATCCCTCACAGTTAATCATCCATGTCCAATTTAATGACCTTGGAGATATCACAAACTGTTTTTGATTTTTGTTAAAAATTTCAAGTTTCAAATTAATGAACTTGTTTTATTTTCAGAAACACAATTAACATATATAGATTTTGAAACTCAGCATTCAAAATATGTTGTCCAAACTAAAGATGAAATCAAAATCTTTTTGGATTTTTCTGAAAATATAAAGCAGTAAAGAAATATTTACAAACATATTTTTGTTTGAGTTCGTGTTAGAGGATCATATCAGTTTCTGACAAGTCACAAGTACCGTTGAGCTTAGTTACAGATTAAGAATTAAACAATTCACTTAGATTGTCGATATACTGATCCACTTAAATTTTTACACAAATTTCAACTGATTCAGGATACGAATTAGGTGTATTAAGAACTTAAACTTATTCATGTGTCCCACCTCTTGAATATACTCCCGTATCCAGATCCCAATATTCAGTCTTACAGGTGAGTATACCTAGATGATATCTGTAAAGGGTTAAATGCAAAACCGTGAGAGCTCAGGTCAGAACTTCCGTTCAGCAGAGAGATGACGGTTCGAATTTTGGTGTGTTCCCTTTAGAGAATCTTTTCTTCAACAGCACATGATTAGCATTTTGCAATGTTTCATCATTTTTTGTACTGAGGGCGATGCTATGTTTCAAGCAAGCAGAAAGTATTATACGGGGACTAGGCCATTGCTTCCGCAAAATCAGAAGTCCCGGGATAATACCCCAGATATCACTGAGTATAAAGACCTAGTATCTCAGAAAGAGGGTTCTTTCAAACAAGATTCCCCACGAAATAAGTAAGTTTATATCCCGAAAAAGTTTACTAAATGTATAAAAACCTATCGGCATATCATCAGTGAGATCGTTTAACACTATATTAGCATTACATTTCTTTAGCGTACTATGATTGTCTACTGATGTACTGTCATTTCCTCTTTTTACACAAAAACTCTTTTTCGAATTTTATCATGTTTTTGACTTTTTCAAATTTTCAAATGTTTTTGTATTTTCTAAAAACTCTTACTCCCCCTAAAATTCAAAACCATTTAAAGAAAATTTGACAAACCGATGTAGATAGCTTTGCCTCGACATCCATTTTTTGTTAAAGTGTACTGAATTACATGAAAAATAGTAAATACCCCCATGATTTACAACACATTGATCTTTTACAATTTGAAAACCGTTTTTCAATCTAGTGAAATTAATCATGTTTGTTCCACCATGAGGGTTTCGGCATATTCAAATAACATATTTTTGTATTTTTGAATATTTGACAAAAATTAAAAACAAACATATTTTTTATTTTTCAAGTTTTTGACAAAATGAAAAACATATTTTTGGTTTTTAATTTTTCAATGTTTAGGGTTTTTTGAAATATGGTTTATTTATGTACAGAAATCAAATAAACTCCCTGTTTCAACCAAACCAGGGTTCAGCAGCCTCCTCCCCTCGTTGTGCCAGGCTGCTCCAACTTTCATTATAACAATCTTCGAATTTGTTGAGCACCTGCACATTTAAACTATTCAATTACTTGAACAATTTAGCCCAGGTCTGTTTGACCTTAGGCATTTCAACACAATATGCATCATTCAGTTTCAGAAATCTTTGTCATTCTGAACAAAGGCTTTTTCAATTTGCACTTCAACTTTTTCATCCATTTTTGAACTCATTGGTTTCTTAACTGACCAAGTTTGACCTTTTGAAGCACCTCTTTTGTAAAAAAGTGAGTCTTTTTGAACATTTTGATTTTGAACAACAACTTTTGATTTCCAAAACTGTTGGGGTTTTGTCATATCAACTGATATTTTCCAACTTTGTTTTATTCTTAATCTGGGTGTGTGAGAATTCCAAGTCTGTCTTGAATCAAACCTGTTCAGATTTGATTTCCAATTTTCATTCGAAGCAAACTTGTTTGTGTTGTACCTCCAAGTTTATTTCGAATCAAATCTGGTTGACCTTTGTTTCACATTCTCAAATTTTTGTTTCTCAACATTTTCAAGCTTCTTTTTCGTCTCAACATCAACAGGTTTTAGATTTTGACACTTGCGTGCAAGATGTCCAATTTGATCACAATTGAAACATGTTCTCTTGGACACATCGTTGACCTGTGGTTGTTGCTTTTTCTTTTGAGCTAAGAACTCGTCATTAGACTGTTGTCTAAATTTTAGTTCTTTCTCTTCTTCTGAAGTTGTTCCATGAACAAAATTCATTTTTGCCTGATAATTTGGCATTTCATTTCTTTTCCAACTTTGTTTCTTCTTATAACCCAACCCAGCCTTCATGTTTTTCTTCTTGAAATCAGTTTTGTTATAAAAAGTTTTGTGACCTTTTCCAGCAAACTTTGGAATTTCAGATTTTTCAATCTCAACCATTTTGAAAACTTTGTCAATCTTTTCTGAAACAACATTCTGAATTGGGAATACAACATCTAAGAATAATTTATCCGATCCAATCATGGTATAAACCAATCCTTTTGAATCATCATTCAAATTTTTCTTGGATTTTGTGTTTTTCAGATATCCATCATGAAAATTACCTTCATTTTCATCCTGTGATTCAGAATTACCTGTTTCAACTGACTCTTCTTTCAACACACTTTCAACGACCTTACCTACCACATCTGAATCACTAGAATCATCAGATTTGGAATAGGTTACGTCAATGTTGTCTGGTAATTGATCTACCATGTTGAAAGCTTTTTCGACCTTTTCACCATCATAAAAGACAAACTTTTCCGGTGGTGGAACTTGATTAAACTCTGAGCCAATACCTTTCTTGTTTTGCTCAGAATCTTTTCCATCCGGTTTTATGTTGAAAATACGTTCAAGCACATATGACGATGCGTGATAACTTTTTAACTTGTTATTATCCTGTTCTAAATCAGCAATCTGACGCTTAAGTTTAGCAACATCCTCAATATAAGAATTTACAAGTTGTTGCTTTATTTCATATTGTCTCTTAAACGTATCAGTTGTTTCAGAACAATATTTCAATCTTGATTGAACAAGTTTCATTTCACTTTTTACTATTTCATATGATCCTTTTGTAATATGGTAAGCTAATTTTATTGAATCATACTCCTTTTTCATTTCCTGACAAACTTTTTCTTTTTTATCACATTTTTCTGTTATTTTTGAAACCTATTCTTTCAAACTTTCATTTTCTTTTTCTAACTTTTTACACTTTTCTGAAAACGTTTCATTATTATCTTATAAAACTTTTTCGTTTTCTAACATTTCTTTGCATTTTTCTTTGAAAATTTCTTCGATTTTGGTGAATTCAAGATCTCCTGTTCTGAACTTTTCATCTTTCTCAGTACAAGCACTGCATGGTTCCATGCACTTCTTGCACTGTTCAACCATTTTTAAGATTTCAGAATCAGAATTTACCTCAGTGATTGGCACTTTGGTGTTTATTGATCAGCATCTTTCTTTTTCTCTTCACCAGCACCAATATCACTCTTCACTTCACCCAAACTTTCTAGCTTCTCCCGAGCTTCTTCAACTTGTTGTTCTTCTGACACAGTCTTTTCTTTTTCAACTACCATCTCTTCCAGCTTTTCTTTCTCAACTACCTTCTCATTTTCTTCTTTAGCAACTTCAATTTTTACTTCTTCAACCTTGACCTCCTCAGCAACCTTCTTCAAATCATCAACCAGATTCTCAATACTCTTCTTCATTCTTTCTTCATTCCTCTTCCTCAGATTTGTTGTCATAGCATATCTGATGATTTTATCCAGCCTTTTTGCATATGTTTTGTCCTTTGCAACATTCGAATAATATTCGCCGGATCGAGGAATTACTAAAAGAACATCATCGTGAACTATGTCACTTCTGGGAACAACTGGTTCACCTTCTTTGTTGACATAACATTCTTGTTTTTTATCCCATCTTTTGTTTCGAACAGCATTTTCATATTCTTCCTCCATCTTTTCTATTTTGCATCCAATAATGAAAATTTCTCTCTCAGTTTTCTCTCTCAAAATCTCTTCTCGAGTTTTCTCTTTTATCTCAGCAACAAAAGCATAATGATCATGTTTTTTTGTGAAGAGTTTCTACATCTTCCTTTGTTCTAATTTTGAATCGATAATCAATACGATCTTCTTCTGGAAGAATGTCACTCCAGTCATAACCTTCATCATCATGGAAAACTGCACAAGCTCTTGACTTTTCTTTTGTACTATTTTCAATCAATTTTGGTTCTTCTTTGCTTCGTTGGTAGATTGCCTTTCGGTAATAACCATCGTTGAAAGGTTGTTCATTATGACTAACTGCAGAATTGTTGCAGTCTCTCTTGAAATGACCTTTTTGCTTACATCTGAAGCAGGTCACTTTGGATTTGTCAAATCCAAGCTTCGTTGACGGACCACCTAATGATTGCTTCTCGGTAATCTCCATGTATCTCTGAGCTCTGCGAATGCAACTAGCCAAACACCGGCGAATATCTATGAGCTCCATCTCTTTTGGATCAATCTGGTCGTAGTCTTCTTTGGTCATTCAGAATTTCCAATTTTGCCTTCAACTAGACCTTCATATGATTCCAGAACTGAAGCAAGAAAGCTCATTTGCTGTTTAGCTGCATTGATGCTCATAGCCGGAGAATTTTTCAACTTAAGAGCAATGTTGCACAATATCTCCTCTGATTCTTCAGAACTGGTTTTTGAAGATGAATGATATCCAGAATTGTAACTTGATGAGCTTGTCTAAGGTTCTTTTGTCCTCTCACCACTGAATGTTGTTTTTGGTGAACTATCAGCTTTCACCGAAGGTAAATTGCCTTTGTAATACAGACCAACATTCTGATGATGCAACGAACTGCTCATCTTGCTTTGCTTTTGCAACTCCAGATCATGACTTTCAATTTTTTCTAACAAAACATCAAGAGAAATTGTATCATATAAAGCATCATTTTTCAATATGAATACAAACGTCTGCCACTGATCAGCTCGTGGTAACGCTTCAATTACTTTGTCAATTATTTCTTCTCTTGTTTTCACAATTCCATACCTTTCAAGTTCAATTTTTAGGTGACAAAAGCGTTCAATCATTTGTCTAACAGTCTCTCCTTTCAAACTATCGAACAAATCAAATCTAATAACGCAATTTTGTTTTTCTTGATTTGTTTAAACCCCCCCCCCCCAGCTTTCACCTGCAAAGCTTCCCACACAGATTTTGAAGACCCATCATGAATTAACAACGAAAAAATATCATCTCGAATCGATTGTTGAATCAAGGCGATCATTTTCTGCTCATATGAGAATCTTCATTTGTCTTCTTCTGTAAAACTTTTGAGCGGGATTACTTCTCCTTTGTCATCAGTAGGTTTATCGTAGCCAAACTCCAAGCAAAACCAACTTTCATGTGCATACGCTTTAGTCTAGTTGATAATCCTTTCTTTCCACCAAATGTAGTCCTCAATGTTTTCAAGTTTAGGTGGTTTAGAGTAAGTTCCATAAAAGTTATCATGTTTAATGTTGTCTTTAATTGATTTTGTTATCGCTTTGGGTGTAACATCTGAAGCTTCCAACGTATCTGAGGTAAACGCATTGTAGAAAGTGTTGTAAAATTCTTCAGCCATGATGAAAATTTCTTGAAACAATGTACCTGGACACAATAACAAACAAACACAATCAGTTTCAACAATATCAAATAACTTGAAACAGACCGACACTCGGTTGACGAGAAATGATCTTGACACGAAAAACTGACTTTCAAACGGAATAATGATTTCAAGCGGAATCACTTTGGTGCGAAATTACTTTGGTGCGGAATCAGATTTCAAATGGAATTCCTGAATGACACTTCAAACGAAATTAAAACTTCAAACGGAATAAGGACTTTCAAACGAAATCACTTGTTTCAAACGAAATCTTCAAACGGAATTACCCCTTTGAAGCGGAATAACTGATTCCGTGTGAACCTTTTAAATAGAATTACACTTTTTAAGCAGAATTAGGTGTAATTCAAACGAAATTAGTAATTTCGTTTAAAACTGTCTCAACTTTTCAAGCGGAATTAAGCTGTTCGTTCAAACAGAATTAGGTTTTTGATCCATTTTAGTCATTTTTAATCCGAATTTTGATCTGATTCTCTCAAGGCTTTGTTAAAACACAATTTCGCATGTAATGTGTGAAATTCAGTCCATTTTGACCATTAAATCTAGTTCAATTTAGAAAAGAAGGTGTAGAAGTATCAAATTCTGATGAAATCAAGCTGAATTTTGTAGAACTCCTCCTCCTGTGCTCTGATACCACTTGTAGGATCGTTGTTTGACCCAAACGAGCCAATCAGAAGAGTTTTGGATTCGAATCAAAGGTGGAATCAATGAAACGGACGTGGAAACAGCCTGATACTCTTTAATATGTCACTATTATTGATTTGATAGTCTTACAGCACCTGGACACAATTTGGCAGCACTTCGTTACAAAATTCTAATTCCGTGCCAAATGAAACGGGATTATAGGGTATTTATAGACGTTTAATTCCGTGTGGAATTAACAAGTTTAGTTCAAGCGGAATTAGCTAAAGCTAATTCCATGCGGAATTAACTTGTTAAATCTCAAGCGGAATTAACTCTCGAGCGGAATTAACCATTCCAAGCGGAATTAACCATTCCAAGCGGAATTACCAAGATGGTAATTTCAAGCGGAATTACCCTAAAACTCCTAAAACCTACTTTCTCGAACTACGAGCCCTAATCTATCAATTCTATTACATGACATGATACAAGACGAAGTCAACAGACATAGTGTACTAACATTATCTTTAGCTATCTTTTCTACATGATCCATTTCTTGTTGCCTTGTTGTCATTAACAAATTCAATTGGAATAAAAAAAACACAGAATGAATGAAATCGAATTCAACAAAGAAAAATTGAAATGATTAACCGAAAGAAGATTAATCGGAACAGAATTGAACGGAAAGATTAACCGAAAGAAGATTAATCCAGTTAGAAACGAAGCTAATTGATTAATTGAAAGAAGATTAATCTGAGCTGAGCGAACAGGACGAATTTTGATGGTGAATCAGATTGAATGGTGGTTGAACGGTGGTTGACAGTGATTGAACGGTGGCAACGGTGGTTGATCGGAAACAATGGTGGATAAGGAGCTCCGAGAGGATCGAGAGCTCTGATACCAGTTTGTTACGATAAAATGGAAAGAAGACAGAACAGAGGGAAAAGGCTCAATTCATTTCATCGATAACTACCAACTGTCACCTTAACGGCTATTTAACAGACAATCCGTTACAACTTTCCAATCAGCTATCTAAACCCTCAAACTATACAACTTTTACACAAACAGTCCCTGAGACTTACTATTGTTATTAACTATCAAAACATAATGACATAAATGGCCCTTCTAATCTTTATTCATGACAATTAAATGTTTTAATTAATCACTTCGCATTATAGATTATGTTGGGTCTACATATGTTAACACTAATGGTGCTTTTGTCTACAGATCTTCATGTGATCTTCATGTGATGAAGGCACTTTTAGAGAAAGCGCCAGGTATATATCTTAAGATTTATATGAAAGTGGTTTGATGATCTGCTATGTGTATATATGAACAAATTGTATATATGTTCAAATTTGTATGAAAAGTTTTATAAATAGTTCTATATTATGAACATATTTGTATGAAAGTGGTTTGATGATCTGTTGTATGTATATATGTTTAGTATTATGAATAGATTGTGTTTATTTGTATGGAAACTCGGTTCAATTTTATTCAGCACAAAGTAGTTGAGGGGTAAAAATGTCATTTTACACAGTTATTCAGAGGTGCTACCAAACAGCACTTTACTGGTTCAGAGCCTCTTACCCATTCAGACCTCTTATTCATTCAGCACTTTAGATTTTTAATGAGTTTGTCTGCCTAACAATATGCATGTATGCACTATGCACATTAGTAATTGACCAATATGTGTATAGCTACTTAATTTACTAGTTTGCATGCATGCTAGACACTATAATTACATAAGTAGACCACATGTCTGATAAATTAATATTTGAGTTCTATATCCATTAGTATACATATTTTTTTTTTTTTACAAATTACCATATGTCGCTTTTTACATAACACAAAAATGAGACTCAGGGCCCAAAGACTCTTTGCATCTTGGGGCTTCTTGAGCCTTCAACAATTTTGAACTGAACGATACTCTTTGAAACAAGTGTTGTTTTCCCTGAAGCTGCTTTTTAATCACTCCTTGTTTTCCATGAAGCTTTTTAATTACTCCTTGTTTTCATGCTTTAGTGATAATCACACTAAGACGTGTTTGTGAATGCTCTAAAAACTGCTGATGGTTGATTATTTAACAAATAGACTATTTAACAACTTAAGAGTTTCTTATTTTAAGAAGCAGCAGATAATCAGTTCTAATGAGATAAACCGTCCCTAAGTGTCAAGTCATGTTTTACCTGAATAGCCTACACTGTGACCAGATTTAGGGGCCTTAAAAAGAACTCTGAAAAGAGTTATTGTTGATAATTAAGTTAATAAGTTTACATATTACTATTTTACTTCTTCTGATTTTAATAGTTTTTTAGTTGTTTCGACGTATGCTTTCCACCCCAAACTTTTATCATAATTCATACCAAATAATCACTCCTAATAAAAAATATAATTATCTAACTCATATTTCGTACATAGTATGTTCAGTTTCCTTAAACTATACATGTTGACGTATGTAGGGCAGTGGGGGATGGGTTACTGTTTAGGGCTTTCACATATTATTAAGTTACACATGGTTGCTTAAATAATTTAATTCTTCCGTCTCTTAGGCTCACTAGCCTAAAGGATATTAGTACATAAAGTTTGAGCTTGTAAGTTAATTGAGGTTTATATGAGGGTCGAATTCGGCTCAAGCTTGTTTAAGTTGGGGTCATTTCCGACTTTTATAAGTCTGATCCTATCCAAGCGGCTCAGCTTGCTTACACCCCTAAAATATTATATCTTACTGTATGAGTTTTACCAAACTGTACCATCGACTAGTCTTCGATTAATCCCCGATTAATCACTAATCGGAGGTTAACCGATTAGTGGTCGATTAATTGCTAGGCGATCAAGGGCGGTCCTATTCTGGCCAAATTTTGTCCGGACGCCGGCCAAATTTTGACCAAGCCTTATAAATTCCTTTCAATTACTTAAAAAAATGGTCAATGAGGGGTCAAAACATGTCTATTTTAAAAAACTACATATAAAAATGTGTGTGTATATATGTAACTAAAATTAGATATAAAAATCTCAATCCGATTAATTCCGATTAATCCCTATTAATCCCGATTAATCGCTAGTCGGTCACCGCCCGACTAGCGACTAGCGATTCTTACAACACTACGCAGGTGTCTGCAACCATGCGCTCCATCTCCACCGTGTTAGCGTTTGTTGAAAACACGTCAAGCTTGCCCTCTAGGTACACAACTGGTATGTTTTCATCATGATGCTTTTTTAATTATCTTTATAACAAGGTGTTTATTGTTTTTCTTTTGCAGATAATAGCGAATGGGAGTTTCAGAAATATGGTCACTAGAGAATGCTATTGCGCAGGCAGGAAAGAAAGCGGTCACTTTCAGATGGAAGTTTATGAAGCAAGAGAGTTGTTTGTTTTCTTGTATGGTTTAATGTACTTTGATTGATGCAGATATTGTGGTGGACAACTGTACGATTTGTAGAAATCATATTTTGGATCTATGTGAGTGTTTTGTTATTGAATAATTGGTTTAATTGTTGGACATAGTCTGATGTGTTTGATTATGCAGGTAGTGAGTGTCAAGCTAATCATGCTAGCGCTACTAGCGAAGAGTGTATGGTTGCTTGGGGTAAGCTCCTGGTTCCAAGCCCTAATTTTCCGTACACTATTAGTTATAATTTTGTCTTTGTAGTTGTGTTAGTTTGGATTTGTTATGATATTGTAAAACTGTAATGCTGTCGGTTTATTGGCAAGGTGTCTTTACCCTTTGCCCTATGGCTTCTGCCTGTACTGGACGAATTGTTTTCCTAGACCAATTTTATGACTGATCATTAATTGTTTTCTCAGATTTTTAGTAATGAGTTACTATAGTAACAATTTGTGACCTGAGGATGAGTTAAAAATGTTTCAGAGCCGCAAAAGCGCACATGCATTACGGTTTGCTTTTTTTAATCGCTAAATCTCAGCACATTTATAACGCGCTTTGAGTTTGAGGCGCTGCACTATTCGTGAGAGTCACTTTTGAGCTTAGGTGTGTCTTGTGAGTATGGTCTTTTTCGATCTTTTTTAGTTTATTTTGTTTCTTTTTTAAACTGTGACTTGGAAAATAATTATGATTCACATGCAAAACCCTAGATAACTTTAACTAAGCCTTTACTCTTAGATTAGCTTATGTTCTTTGTTGAGAGTTCATGAATCCACATCTCTCCTTCCATTGTCAGGTCTAAGTACTTTTTCTTTTTTCGTTATAACTTACACGTATTGTTCTGTTTTTGAAAAAAAAAATCTGTCTCTTTTTTTCGCTTCTATGTTAGAAACCATGTCGTGTTTTTCTATTATGTATTTATGTTATGTTTGTGACATATTGAACTTATTTATTATAGATTTGTATGTGTCTTAAATTTGAGTTTGTCTATAGCTAACAATATGTATGTAAGCACTATGTATGTTAGTAATTTACTAATTTGTTTGTAGCTACTTAATTTACTAGTTTGCATGCATGCATGCTAGACACTATAATTATATCAATATACCACATGTCTGATAAATTAATATTTGAGTTCTATATCCATTAATGCACACACACGCATATATATATATATATATATAGAGGAATGTTCATTTGAGAAGAAAATTTTATTGAGAAGAAAAAGAATAAAAGGGTACAATTGTAAAACATTAAATAGTTTTTTCTCATCTCATTTATTATTATGTTTGACTAATTAATTAGTCATTAAGACTATAATCCTCCACACTAAATATTTTTGACTACACACATCAAAAGTTATCCTACACATTTCGAAATTTATCCTACACATATTGAAATTTATCCTACAC